>NC_060168.1:32686166-32699284 GCF_021292245.1 Micropterus dolomieu | reverse complement strand
TGTGTGTGTGTGTGTGGCAGAGCGGCACAGCGCCGGGCTGCATTTCAGTGATAAGCGGTGATGACTGAGCGCAGAGAGAGCGAGGGGGGGCTGGAGTGTGACATCCACCCAGGGGCTTATTGATGGGGAGGGGAGGGGGGGCACACAGGCACCCCTCTCAACCCCTCCACCCACTACAGCCCCCACCCCACACCTCCACCCACTCTCCATTTCTGAGTGGCGAAATGAGAGCTGCTGCACGGTGGTTGACTCTGCCTGGTGCCTCGCAGCTCGTCATCGCCACCGCCACTGTCGCTCTCCCGCTCTAACAGCACGGGGGTTACAGAATCGAATCCGTCATCAGATACGCCTCCTGGCCCTCTCGGCGCTGGAATTGAACACCTCGCTTCTTGCACATTGCGAGAGTCTAACCGGCTGTTGCACGCGTGGCTGCGCTGGCGCATGATGGATCCACCATTTTGGATTAAGGCGTTAACCTGCTTCCCGCTCCAATGGCGCCGACATCACTGCTGCCACCGAGCCGAGCTGACAGGCTGGTGCGGCCAGGCGTGTTAGTGCTCCGGACCACTGCCACCATGTGGATATGGAGTTAAACGGCCAGCTGGGTGTCAGCGTGGTGGACGAGACACGGCTGAGCATGGCGGCGTCTTCGCTCCAGCAGACAGGAGAACTGACCTGCGATCAGAGCACAACAGTGGAATTGGGTTTAATGCGTTAATAAGTAAGATTATATGTTGATCCTCTGCTGGAGACTGGACAGAAACTAACTTTTGTAACACCACCCTGAACACCCACTGAGACGTCAGAGGCAGTGATGTAAAGAAAAAAAGTTGAAATACCACCTGCTCAGCAGCAAGCAGCAGACAGACAAAGTTAGAAAGTAGCTGGTGAACATGTTGGAGCATTTAGCAGCAAAAGAGCCAGACATTTCCCTCAGGAGCTGGTGGAGACCAAAACAAGAGCTAAAAGAGAGAGAATATTAGACTTACATTCATCAGATGACACAAACACGACTTCATTGGGATGATCGTGTTGCTCTGATGTGAAAATAGGCAACAGTTTTGCTAACACATTAGACACAACACAACAGCTGTGTTTTTCATCTTCTTGTGGACTTGTACTCTTAAGTGGCCAAAGAATTATCGTAGATCAGAGGTATTTATCTGTCTGATTTTGTTGTGTAACAATATACGCTCAAAGTAGGGATGCACCAATCTGACTTTTTCATTTCCAATACCAATACCTGGGCTTTGGGGGATCTGTGAATGCAGAGTACTGATCTGATAGTTGGTGGGTGGAGCTGATACCTGGTTTGAGATGCACCACGCCTGAGCAGGCGGGCCTCAGGTGGCTATAAAGGATCCTTGCTTGATGATTTGATCCTGGGTGCTTCTCAAGTCTCTTAATTGCATCCACGTTTTTTCTCACTTGCGTCTTTTCCTTGCGAAATCCAAGCCAGGAGAGAAGGAACAAGGAGATATGTTTTTAGAGACATGAGACGTTATTTCCTCCGAAGCGTCACATGAAGCGATGTTCTTTTCTCATGACGCCGGCAGCTGATCACAGATGGATCAGCTGTCAGTCGGCTCTAACAGCTGTAGAGACTTTTGATGGAGTTTGTGTCTACATAAATGTGCACTGTGTTGGTACTAATAAAGTGTCAGTTCTCAGTGCAGAGCAGCTTGATTCTCTGTTACCTGTTTAACAAACACCTGCACATGAAAAACTACAGGTTACTGTATGTCCTGCTTAGAGGCATCATAGAGGATCATTTATACTGGCACAATGTTTATTGTATATGCATTTATATTTATTCTTATATTTATTGATTCTGATGGTAAATCAGAATCAATAAAAAAGGTAAAAAGTTATTGAATAACCCACAGTATGATCATGGTGGCTTGGGATTTGTCTGTGACGATTCTTAGTCATTCAAGTCATAGTTATCCAAAGAAGACTCTGCAGTCTACTTACATCTGAAGGACAGAGGACACTCGTTTGAGGACCACCAGGTGCACATTTTAGACAGAGAAGATGGTTTGAAAGAGGTGTCAAGGAAGCATCTACACCAGGGTTGAGAAGCCGTCATTGAACAGGGGAGGGGGTCTACGCCACCACTTATCCCCCACTTACAATGCTGTCCTTTCATCACTTCCCAGGAAACTCAACAAACGTAACCTATTGACCTCAGGTGAAGATGCCAACGATGGTCGTTCAGTCTTGGCCTCGGGTAGTCCTAACGACCGTAACGACTGTCTTTACAACAGCCAGGATCACTAACGAATCAGCGGTATCGACGATCCTGGCAAACGACCCCACTGAGGTTAAATAGCTGAGTTTCCCTGCCGGTCAGTCAGAACTGAAGAAGTCCTTTGGATGAGGGACGAAATGTCTTCTAGTCACTTCAACCAAGTCCAGTTGCCCTTGACTTTAACCTTCTTTGGATGGCTTGGGATTTATTAGCCTAAATGTTTCAGGGAAATGATGGAACTTGTATCAAAGCTGACGCTCAGTTTTTGGCTTTCTGTTTATTTCCTCTTCTGAGATCCTTTAACACTACTGCATACATTTAAATCGTCACCGATCGATCGCTGCGTTCCATCATATCAATCCAAGCTTCTTTTTTTTTTGGTGCAGCAGCTTCATTAATACTTTCATCAGCTGACTTTACGCGTGGACCCGACGGCTGCTTTCATCAGATGCTTTGCTCGCTTCATTAGATACTTTGGTGCAGTTTAGTGTCTGACTCCTTACCTGTTTACTATGTTTTATCGTCGTCTATCTGGATTTGGATTTGCACAGGAATGACTGAATAGAAATGACAATAAATGATATAAAACATGTTTCTTGCAAACAGACTCTCCGACTCTCTCTGACTTTAATTGTCTCCTTAATAAAAGTTGATGGGTGAAATAAAAAAAAAGATCTTTCTAATAAATTAAGTTGTGTCCCTTTTTTTGCATGTTTGTCACACTGAAATGTTTCAACTCATATGAATTTCAATGTATTGAAATATTAGACAAAGATAACACAAGTAACCACAAAATGCAGTTTTTTATTATTAATGGAAAACCTACATGGCCCTGTGTGAAAAAAGTGAAAAAAAGTGATTCCCCCCCTGTTAAAACATAAATCAACTGAGGTTTAACCATTTAAACACGGACAGCAGGACGATCGATTTTCGCCTCGAAATGCAAATGTAAAATCCATGGACGATCAGATTATTAGTCACCCTATGCATGTAACACACCTCTGTGAAGCTAGGAGGCTCAGCTAGCATCTCAAACGGACACATTTTTATCCAGATATCTCTCATCTTATCGTACACTGCAGTCTGACCACTCTAAAGAAAGTTCAGCTCCAGCTCTGATCAGCTGTGTCAACTCATATAACTAATAATAACAACAAATGCACGTGTATATATACATATCCAGGTGCATTTGTTGTTATTAGCCAACTAATAACAACAAATGCACCTGGATATGTATATAAACATATACAGTTACAACCGCTGACTTACTTTTGCCATTTTTGCTGATTTGAGTCCAAAAACAGCTGTTTTCTGTGTCTGAAATTATTGCCCCGGGCCGCCATCTTCGTATTGTGCAATAGCTGACCTCTTTAGGTTTTGTTTCTCTCGTCAAAATGAGGGAGAGAAGAAGTGTTGCTTTGGGAGAGACTGTCTTTATCAGTCTCTACTGGCCAAACATCCAGTATACCAAATAATTTATCTCTTCAATACGAAGAAAACGAGCCCACTTACAGCCCTGTAGGATGTTCTGTTCTCAAGTTGTGGGCCTGTAAAGCATGGGAGTGCTTTTGGTCACAGGAATATTGATCAATATTCACTGTTTTTATCAATATTTAAATGTTTTAGAGGCTTTGTCATTCGGAACGTGGTTGTAATAAGAAAAATCCCAATAACAGTGAACACAAACAGTAAATATGGCCAAAAATATGGAATTTGGCCTGGTTATTTATTTTTAAAAACTGTTGTATATTCTTTTTATCAAATTTAGTTACAGTTGTATTCTTGGTGTATTAGAAGATATTCAGTTGCATTGTAATAAGTTGAATGATGGTTTTGATGGTGATATTGCTATTAAAATATAGATTTTATACCACGTGGGGATAAAAATATATTTTCCTTTATTGCATCACTATTTACTCTTTAATAGAAAATGAAGGTTCATTTACAGTTGATTCATATTCATTAGCTTCTGATCTATCAAAGGAGACCAGAATTATGCATTTAGGCCTAATGGTTGAGGAGTTATTACTGATTTATTTTGGGTGTTATTTTAAAGCTTTGGGACTCCAGCGAACCACAGTGAGAGACATTATCCAGAAATGGCAAAAACATGGAACAGAGGTGAACCTTCCCAGGAGTTGCTGGCTGACAAAAATTACCCCAAGAGCGCAGCAATGACTCACCCAAGAGGTCACAAAAAACCCCACAACAACGTCCAACGAACTGCAGGCATCACTTGCCTCAGCTGAGGTCAGTGTTCATCCACCATAAGAAAGAGACTGGGCAAAAATGGTCCGCATGGCAGAGTTCCAAGACGAAAACCACCGCTGAGCAAAAAGAACTAAGTCTCAGTTCGTCTCAGATTTGCCAGAAAACATCTTGATGATCCCCAAGACTTTTGGGAAAATACCCTGTGGATTGACGAGACAAAAGTTGAACTTTTGGGAAGGTGTGTGTCCCATTTCATCTCGTGTAAAAGTAACAGCATTTTAGGAAAAGAACTTAATAAAATATGGTGGTGGTAGTGTGATGGTCCGGGGCTGTTTTGCTGCTTCAAGACTTGCTGTTGTAAATGGAACCATGAATTCTGCTGTCTACCAAAAAATCCTGAAGGAGAATGTCCGGCCATCTGTTCGTCACCTCAAGCTGAAGCGCAGTTGGGTTCTGCAGCAGGACCATGATCCAGAACACATCAGCAAGTCCACCTCTGAATGGCTTAAGAAAAACAAAATGAAGACTTCAAAGTCCTGACCTGAATTGAGACCTGAACCTGCATGAATTGAGATGTTGTGGCATAGCCTTAAAAAAGCTGTTAAGGCTCAAACCCTCCAATGTGGCTGAATTACAACAATTCTGCAAAGATGAGTGTTTCTTATGACATTCTTAGAGAAAGTTTACACAATTATCAGAGGAATGTTAAAGCTGAGAAGAATCTCTGAGTTTATTTCAAATAATTGCCACAAACCTCATGTTCTTGTTAAAACAATTAACTCTTTTCTTAATACTCCCCAATCAGTCTATCATGAAGCATCCTGAGGCCTGTGAAAAAATTCTCCACTTTTTTCGTGTATAAGATTGCCTTAATTAGAGCAAGTAAAATGAATTTGGACACATCAGTACTTTCAAACTTTTGCCCTATCTCTAAACACCCTTTTGTCTCGAAGATTTTAAAGAAGGCAGTACTTTTACAGTTGCAGTCCTTTTTAGATACACATGGGCGTTCTTGAGGTGTTCCAATCTGGTTTTAAGAAATTTCATAGCACTGAATCCTTTAACTGATTCTGGAGATTATGCGATTCTTATGCTTTTAGATCTTACAGCAGCATCTGACACAGTTGACCACAGCATCCTTATTTTTCGCCTTGAGCATGGCGTGGGGATGAAGGACACTGCCTTAGAATGGTTTAGGTCATACTTGTCGGAGATTTTAGAGTTAGTTTGGTGGCTCTGTTTCACCTTCTGTGTCCCTCACATGTGAAGTTCCCCAGGGTTCAGTTCTCGGGCCAATTTGTTTCTCAATCTATTTGCTTCCCCTTGGATCTTAAAAAGACACAACATCAGCTTCCATTTTTACGCAGATGATTCGCAAATCTACCTGCCTATCAAAAGAAAAGATGGCAGCCCTTTAACAAGATTGGTTGACTGTTTTTAATAATATTAAAGCCTGGATGGCCTTAAATTTTTTAAACTTCAACGAGAGTAAAACTGAGGTCATGATTTTTAGACCCAGTGGCGCCTCTGATGTCTCTCAAATAGACCTGGGCACCTTGGAATTGTAATGCTTTGTATGTAGGTGTTAGCCAGGCCTCCCTCTCTCGTCTACAACTGGTTCAAAATGCTGCCACTCGTCTCCTTACTGGAACTCGTAAGGGAGATCACATCACCCCTGTTCTTGCCTCCGTTCACTGGCTCCCAGTTAGTTTTAGGACTGATTTTAAGATTTTATTGTTTGTTTTTAAAGCCCTAGACTTGCTCTAGCCTATATCGCTGATCTATTGAAGCCGCATACTCCTTCAAAATCATTAAGGTCTGCAAACCAGTCACTTCTTGTTGTCCCTAAAACACGGCTCAAGAGCAGGGGGGATCGAGCTTTCTCAGTCGCAGCCCTGAGACTGTGGAATGAATTGCCTCTTCATGTCAGACTGGCCCCCAGCCTTCCAGTTTTTAAATCGCGACTTAAAACGCATTTTTATTCCTTGGCTTTTAATGTGGCATGTTGTATTTGTTTGGTGTTGTATTTTGTCTATTTATTGTTTCATGTCAATGTACAGCACTTTGGTCAAACTGGTTGTTTTAAATGTGCTTTAGAAATAAAGTTGGATTGGAATATCATAATATTTTAGTCATGAAATTGCTTCTGGTCAACTCGTGTGTTGCTACAGTTGGGTTTAAGTGATCAAACCATGCAGCCTTTCTTTAGTTAACTGATATTTATTGTTTACAGTCTAAAATAACATGATTCATCACTGTTGTGTCTGCTCTGTTCAACATTAATTTATTCATATTAAGAAGGTAAAGAGACAATTTCATGGTGTTTTCTTAGCATCAAGAGTGAAAGACTCAACAAAACAAGTAGGAGAGTAGAAATGGAAGATTTTAAATTTTACTTGGACACTGTTCAACAAATACCTTTTTGATTTTACTTCAGTTTTAATGTGTTTCCTATAATCAGAGGGAAGTGGTGGAGGTGTTTGGGCTTAGGTCTGAATGAAAGTGATTCAGACTTCACTTCAGTTCTTCTCTCAGCTGCAGAGCTAAAAAAGTTTCATCTGAGATGAACTCTGTGTGTGATTATCTGGTCAGTAGGGTGGAACTTCATTTCTTTAACACTGATTGACACCGAAGCTCCCCTGCTTCCCTGCTGCACATACACCTCCATATAAAAGACACATACTGGGAGGTTCCCAGTAAAACCAGTCTGGTACTTCACTGTCTGACTGCCTTTTCTGCTCAAACTTTGCTCTGTTTGTTATTTATTTATCTTTATTGAGATGAATGTTGTATATTTGTGATGACTTTTGTATACTAGGTTTTGAGGAAAAGACTGGAGAAGTAAAGTTGGTATTACAACAATTTTTATTTTAGTTAAATCTCTCCTGCGGAGCAGCAGTTCAAAGAAATTCTAAAAACACATTAGAAACTGCAGCTTCAAAAGCTTCTTAACAAATGTATGTCTGTGTTTTATTGCTGTTATTAATCATACCATTTGCACCTAGTAACAGCTGGGGAAGGTACATATTTAATGGATCGTTGATTAATTGACTTCACAGTTTCAAAGTTACTTTTTGCTGCAATTTAATGACAGAATCCCTAACAGGCCACAGTGGGAATTTATTTTTCTGAAATACTTTTATCCTTACCTTGCTTTGTAGTTCCCCCACAGTCTCCTCTGTCCTTTTATGGACAAATTTACGTGGATTTACAAGGTTGCACCAGTTATTTGCAAATCCATCACTACATTTGTGTGTAAAGTCCTGAGTTACTAACTGATTTACTTAAAAAATTTAGAAAGGTCTTAGCTAGTAAAGACTTTAAGAGTGTTTTTCAGTTGCCAGTTATCATGTGTAAAGCCATCAAAGCAATCAAAATCAACTATGAAATCAGGAAGTCAGAAACTGTAACTTTCAATGATAGGAATTACCTGATTAAAGGTATATATTAGAGTTCTATAACAGTTTAAGGGGCCAGACTATATGTTGAACTTTACAGCCAGTTTGACTTTGTTTTATTTATATCTGGATGTGGAGAAATATGTCCGACTAAGTAGTATTTTTGACGTTTTGAATGAGGAACCCATGCTTTTCAGTCATTCAAGCTAATGTTATTTTGTGATTTGATGTAGAAAATGTTTTCTTTGTAAAATCTTTCCAGTTTAATTTTTAAACACTATTTTGATCAAGTGTCAGATGTGCCCACCATCATCACTGCTGCACTGCAGTTGCCAAAAGTCTTCGTGTTCACTTTCATTTCTGCCGTTGTTACTGCGTTGCATCTAAGCACATCTCTAATGCGATCCACCACAAACATCACCCATGCACGATCTAATCTGTAGCGTTTCATTCATGTCATTCTGTGTTTCGAGAATATTTCTGCTATCTCTTTGTCTTCACACTGTTTTCTCCTTTCTTAAAATCTTAAGCCTCTTAAAAGTCCTCCATACTCCTAAAAGTTTCAGCTTAGGCACTCTCTTATGGGCTAAGATGCTTTGTGAAAAACTTCTCATGTTTACCAGGATCTAGTCTTAACTGTGAGGGGAAACTTTTAGAATTTTGTTACTTGTGCTATGAATAAGACCCCTGTTCTTCAGAGGAGTAGTCAAGCAGACAGTGTGGATGCTGCAAACACTAGGGCTCTCTTCATTTTCTCTCAAACTATGGGTGAATGTTGACCTACAGCTAGAAGGCCAAGTGCTTTTCAGGGAAAAGATTTTAAAAGGAAGCTTTTGTAACTTTTCACACTGTGAATTAAAATTCCACAGAGCAGTTGACTTTTGCACGAAAACAGAGGACTTCAAATCTGTTTTTAAATTGCACCTTAACAAATGTTATGGAATGTCTGAGTCGATAAGTCTGTAGTCACACAGTGAGTCTGCAATGCTTATTAGAGACCAGGGGCTGTAGTCACAAAGGATGTTATCTTAGCCCCTAAATTGTGCTAAATGTTCCTAAAATGAAGGTGGTTCTGTGAGGACTTATAAACTAAAAGGGAGGAGGTTGGCCCTGTTTCTACCTGTATGAATGACATCATATTTCTGCTTGTATGGAGTGGAGCCTTTGGTGGGAGAGACCCGGGTTTGAGTCCACTGTGAGACACCAATGTGTCCCTGTGCAAGACACTTAACCCCTAGTAGCTCCAGATGCGTGCGACCTCTGACATACTTAGCAATTGTAAGTCGCTTTGAATAAAACCGTCAGCTAAATGAATAAATGTAATCTGTATGAGTCATAGTTGGGTGAGAGAATGACTTTAGTATTTTCTCTGCTGTTCACCCTCTCTGTCTTAGGGTGGTGCTTATCTGTGTGTTCCCAGTCTGAGTTTCAACGGGTTGACTGCAGATTGAACCGGAGACAGATGGCACCTACTTTAAAAGGACACCTGCCGATGCCGTGGGGTCTCTTCCTTTTTCCTGCCTCCCAACCAGACCATGTTAAAACAGTTTCCAAAAGCTGTAGTTTGTTATCGTTAGCATTAATGTTAGTAAAAGCTGACAACTTAAAAGTCAGAAAGTAGAGGAAAACACGTCAATACCAACACTGACATTCAGACCCTCGGCTGCAGTGCAGGTATTTGACACGTGTTGATGACTGTTAGCAGCCTGCAGGTCGGCTGCAGTCCTCCCTGGAGAAATAAAGGTGTAAAACAGCTGGATGGGAGTTAGTGCAGCTGGTGTTATACATCACTCGCCCCACTGCTCCCAATTAAAGCCTGGAGGCAGACTGGTTAGGAGCTCCGTGGAGACTGACCTTTGAGTGACAAAGCTTTTGACTCTCATTAGCTAACCATGCAGCTGGTACTATACGCAGTCCAGCATCGATTTTGTATCTGACTTCATATCTCCTGCTCGCTTGTTTGTTGTCTAAGCTGCATAAAGACGCTTCCTTCACAAGTCATAGTTTGTCAGGATTTTCTTCTGAGAGCACTGGCTTTAGGGTCTTAAATACTCATGACGAGTTTGGCGGCCTGAATATGGTGTGGGAGATGGCATTCTAAACTCTGTGGTAAATGCTGTGTTCAAAACTCATATTAGCAACCTTGTTTCTAAGCTCAAGATGAAGCTGATGATGTTTTCTCTATAGATCAAAATCATGTTTATCCACTCAAGAACATATCCGGTGACGGCCACTTTTCTTCCCATACTGGATTACGGTGATCTGAGATAGATAAATATAAAAAAAGCACTTGTGCACAATGCCTACAGAAATTAGATGTTGTTTTTCACTGGCTGTAGTTATAGGACACTTTATTAGCCATGTTTCCATCCAATTCAGGTCAAGTCCAAGTCATACAAATTTCCATCAGCTGGTTTGGAGCGAATAAACCAGGTTTTGGCAAGTGTAGTTAAGTCAGTAGTTGACGTTACACATGGCTGTAATAAACAGACGTATACGTTCCAAACCAGAAACAAAACTTGATCACAACTCACAGGTCTGTGTCTTTTGTTGCAAAAAACATCTGCTTTAATAAAATAGACAAACGGAGGGCGCCTGCTCTGGCACTGGGCGAGAGGTGTACAAGCAAGCAGGCGACAGGGAAAGGGAGATCCGGTGGGTACATGAGACCCTCTGAAAGAGGAGACACTGCTGGTAGTAGCCTACCACTTGGTCCAGTAACAATGAAGGTCGGTTCGAGGCGTATTTTAGGATGAGTCGGTCCCAGTTTGTTGCAGTCTCCGGACAATCCAAGCAACTGTAAACTTTCGTCAGCACAAGTGTGGGCCCGTCTCTCCATTCATTCGATTGGACAATGGAAAAAAACGCAAATGACGTCGGGAATTTTCTGGCCAGAGTTGAGTTGAATTTTTTTTAATCCTTGCGCTCAGAGTGCTCCTTTGAAATCGCAAAGCGCAGCAGGCGGCCAAAACGCAAGGCGTGCAGACAATAGAATATGATAAAAAAAAAACAGCGCCTCTCACTGCATAAAACGCGTTCTGTCTGATTCGGGGCCTCAGTTTTCGGCTGTGATTCCCGGTGCTCTTTCACCAGGGAAGAGCTCATGAACATCAGGGGAACAACTCCAGCGGATTTAATTCCCACTTTTCTCGCGTCATCAGTGGAATTACTGGACATTTTGGTGAAGGGCTCTCTCGCTGTTGTTCACGCTGTGAAGCGCCGCAGGAGAGGGAAAAGAGCTGGGTGCGTCTTCACCGGCGGGGACTCTGCACACCATTACTGGCAAAATTTCTCTCCAACGTGCGCTCACTGTGCAACAAAATGGACGAACTTCAGCTTCTGGTGAGGGAAAAACTTTTATTCATCTTCTGTTCTGTGTTTCACGGAGACGTGGCCATTCATTCATTGTTTACATCTTGCCGCACGCCAACGTTCAGGACGCACAGAGCATGCTGGCCGACCGGATACTGTGTGTGGAGCAGACAAACTCCCTTGTCATTTTTCTCAGTGACTTTAAAAAAGGAAATCTCAGCCATGAACTCCCCAAATACAGACAGTTTCTAAAGTGTCCAACCAGAGAGGGGAACACTTTGGATCACTGCTACACCACAGTTAGCAGTGCCAATCACGCCTTCACAAGCGCTCCACTGGGACACTCTGATTATGTGATGGTCCATCTGATTCCTGCTTACAGGCAAAAGCTAAAGTTCTGTAAACCTGTAGTGTGGGCATCGAAGAAGTGGACTAATGAAGCTGTAGAGGACCTCCAGGCGTGTTTGGACTGCACTGACTGGGATGTTTTCAAGACTGCTACCAACAATCTGGATGAGTTTACAGAGGCTGTGACGTCCTACATCAGCTTCTGTGAGGACAACACGAACCAGGGTGAGTTATAACAATGACAAACCCTGGTTCACAGCTAAGCTCAGACAGCTGAGGTTGAAGAAGGAGGAGGCATTTAGGAGTGGTGACAAGGCCGGGTGCAGGGCGTTAAAGTACAGGTTTAGCAGGGAGGTGCGAGAAGCTAAACGACTACTCAGAGAGACTGAAGAACCAGTTCTCTGCAAACGACGCCACTTCTGTCATGAGGGGGTTCAGACAGATCACAAACTATAAACCCAAAGTCCCCCACTCCGTAAACGATTCTTGCCTGGCAAATGAGCTGAACTAGTTTTACTGCCGCTTTGAGAGTCAGTTCAGCTCTGCTTTCAACACCATCATCCCGGCCCTGCTGCAGGACAAGCTTTCTCGGCTGAACGTGCCTGACTCCACCTGCAGACGGATCACTGACTTCCTGACGGACAGGAAGCAGCATGTGAAGCTGGGAAAACATGTCTCTGACTCCAGGACCATCAGCACCGGTTACCTTCAAGGCTGCGTTCTTTCCCCCCTTCTCTTCTCCCTGTACACCAACAGCTGCACCTCCAGTCACCAGTCCGTCAAGCTCCTGAAGTTTGCGGACGACACCACCCTCATTGGGCTCATCTGGTGGGGACGAGTCCGCCTAAAGGTGGGAGATGGACCATCTGGTGACCTGGTGCAGCCAGAACAGTCTGGAGCTCAACGCTCTGAAGACAGTGGAGATGGTCGTGGACTTCAGAAATAGCACAGCCCCAACTTCGCCCATCATCCTGTGTGACTCCCCCGTCTCCACTGTGGACTCCTTCTGCTTCCTGGGCACCATCATCTCCCAGGACCTCAAGTGGGAGCTGAACATCACCTCCCTCACCAAGAAGGCCCAGCAGAGGATGTACTTCCTGCGGCAGCTGAAGAAGTTCAGCCTGCCAAAGACAATGATGGTGCACTTCTACACCGCCATCATTGAGTCCATCCTCACCTCCTCCATCACCATCTGCTATGCTGCTGCCACCGCCAGGGACAAAGGCAGGCTGCAGCGCATCATTCGCTCTGCAGAGAAGCTGATTGGCTGCAATCTTCCTTCTCTTGAGGACCTGTACGCCTCCAGGACTCTGAGGCGAGCAGGAAAGATTGCAGCTGACTCCTCCCACACACAAACTGTTTCAGACTCTCCCCTCTGGCAGGAGGCTGCGGTCCATCAGGACCAAAACCTCTCGCCACAAAAACAGTTTCTTCCCGTCTGCAGCCTCATTAACAAGACCCGGGCCCCCCACTGACACTCCCCCCTTGCAAATGATACAGATGTCTCTGCACATGTAAATACTGTTTCATCTCGTGTCGGGCTCAGACCTGGCACGTCGCACATATTTGTTGTTGATTGTTGATCTTTGTTGTTGTAT
>NC_060168.1:32661278-32686066 GCF_021292245.1 Micropterus dolomieu | reverse complement strand
CTGAGCGTCTGCGGTCAGTTCACGTGTCCGTACTAACAGCGGGACACCTGAGCGTCTGCGGTCAGTTCACGTGTCCGTACTAACAGCGGGACAGCTGAGCGTCTGCGGTCAGTTCACGTGTCCGTACTAACAGCGGGACAGCTGAGCGTCTGCGGTCAGTTCACGTGTCCGTACTAACAGCGGGACAGCTGAGCGTCTGCGGTCAGTTCACGTGTCCGTACTAACAGCGGGATTGTTGAGCGTCTGCGGTTAGTTCACAGAGCTGGATTAAACTACTACTAATACAAACACAATATTTCTTCATGCTGCTTCACATTAAAAGACTTTAACTGGACAAACAAGGGGTGGCTTTCATTGTGAAGGAGCAGTCAGAAGTCACAGAAGTTGGTGCGTCTGCAAAACAAGAATCATTTTCGTCTCTTTTTATATATATTTTCTGCTTTTCGTCGTTAACTTTTTTCCAAATGAAACCCCTCCCCTCTCTGTGTGTGTGCCGTGCTTCTTTAAAGCAGCAGCAGTTGAATCTACATCCAAGCCTCAGAGCTCGCCCGCCCGCCCGGCTCTCCTCTCACTCTCCCACTCATGAATAATAAAAATCCGAGCTGAATTATTAATGCAGATTTTTGCACACAATCTGCAGGGCCCATTATCCAGATCTGTGATGGATCTCATTTAATTCTGACAGATTAGATGGATCCACACTTGTGCCTCTATTGAGGAAACCGGACCTGCTGAGGTGATTACAAAAAGATAATCTCGAGTCGTCTTGATTAGCGCCGCGCTGGAAGGTTAGAATAAAATTTTCCATAAGAATGAGACTGAGGTTTGTTTTTCTGGGACGGTGGAAATGTCAGCTCCCCTGATGGACGGATCACGGGGGGGTCCACCGCGAGGCCCCGCCCCCCTCCATCTATGAAAGGTCGGGGTTCATACGGCGCGGCCGAATGAGCGCTCAGATATCCACTTATCCTTTGAAAGCCCACAAACGAGGTAATCCTCTTATTTGACACCTCAACCAGACGCTCATTACTCGCAGCACTTTCTGCAGCCGACTGCTCGAAATTTCATGTCAAGACGAGTTTCCTTCTGTTTCATTTATACAAAATATGAGGCTGAGCGGAGAAAAAGGCTCCCAGCAGCAACACAACACACCCAACTGCCACCTCGACTAACACGCGGTCTTTAGAATAAACTCACATTAATCTGTCCTCAATTTACATAAACAGCCATAAAAGCAGTTAGAGTTTTAAATAGGGGAGGAAAATGCTTTAATTTTACTTAAAAACTGCTTTTGAGAGCTTATTTTGTTATTAAATCGAGTTAAAAACAGAACAGGAACAAGACCTTAATTAAAAGCGGGTGTATTTAACAATAAATTCTGTAATATGGGGGTGATTCAACAAGTTATATTTGGTTTATTAATGTAGGTTTTCAGATTTACTTGTAGTTAATCAAGAAACTGATAAAGCAACAGCCATCAGGTTGGAGAAATACAAACTTTTTTTCACATTAATAGCTCATTAGTAACCCTGTAAACCAGCACGAGTCATACAATCATTGCAGACAACCTGAGAGTACTCATCTTTTAGATTTAATGTTAATGCTAAGCGAGGAAGCATAAAAAAGTTTCCGTATAGCTTTTAGCATTTATGGATGTTTGTTGTTAGGACCACTAGTTGCCGTTTTTCCACTGCATGGTACCAGTTCAACTCACCTCGACTTTTTTTGGTTTTCCGTTGCACTTTTCCAGGTACTTTTTTTTCCCGTATCACCTCCATCGAGGTTCCAAGCGAGTTGAGGCGATACTAAGATGTGACGTGAAAACACAGCAGGCTGCTGATTGCTCACAGAGAGTCACCATTCACTGCATCATCATCATTGCGTGCGCCTGACAGAGGCAGCAACAGAAAGTTTTATATTTTACAACTTTAATACGTTATTTCATCACTAAATCCACTTCTGAGAAGTTTTGAGGTGAGAAATCAGCTGTGTAGATTTCGACTATTGACAGTTTTACGAGAAGTGATGGCGGTGCTTGAGAGTTTTTGGAGTTGAGGAGCTCCGCAAGTGGCGGGGGGGGGGGAAGCCTGCGCCAACCCGCGGGAGGAGCTGGCGAGGCCGGCCAGCTACATTGAGGGTGCTATCTCTGGGTACTATCTGCATTGGAAAACAGAGCAGGGCCAAACCGAGTCGAGTCGAGCTGCTACTGGTAATGGAAAAACGGCAAAAGTCCTTATACAGCATCGGCAGCCATCTTGGTAACGCCTCCAGGTAATTATTTGGGACTAACAGGATCAGGTCTCTCTTTAAGTGAATGGTCAGAGAGCCATAATTTCATTGGTCACCAGGAAATAAACTCTGCATTTATAGAATCCAGGATCATCTAAAACAGTTTTGTGACTTTGCCCCAAAATAAGGTTTAAAAAGCATTTTTTCCCCACAGATTATACCTCTTGTCAGTTTTTGAATGTGGTCAGCCCGTTCACTCACTGCCAAGTCGTCACATAAGGACGTTTGGTCAAGAGCCCTTGGCGTCAGTTCTAAACGCACTGGAAGCTCTTTGGCATCATTGTTGAACGGTAAAAGTGGGTGGTTGGGGTGGATGGGTGGGCCTGAAACCAGACTGGTGTTCGTTTCCTGTGAAAAACAAAAGTCAACATCGATTCATGTTCATTATGTTAACTAACATAACTTGATTTATTTTAAAAGGAGACCTATTATGCTTTTCCACATTTTATGACGTATCTACAACGTTATAATGTTGGATGTTCATATTAAACACGGCCAAGGCTTCAAAAGAATGGAGGATAAAGTATTTAAAAGAAATCCCTGTGAGCATGAATCTCAGATTTCCTCCTGTTCTGAACGCTCTGTTTTCAACTGCTTTTTCTACCAACGGCTCCGTAATACGTCACATGGAGCCAAACGGAGCTGCTGTTCCATTTATGGTCATTTGCTCTGCACGGCAACTTCTGCCTGTTCTGCCCAGCGACAACAGCAGCCTGGTAACATGCTTCAGGTCTTTGCCAATCAGAAGACAGTGGGCTTTGAGAGGGGGGGCCTTAAAGAGACAGGAGCTTGTTTCAGACAGAGGCTGAAATGAAGGCCTGCATGAAGGGTCAGTATAAGCTATAAAATTATTTGTGCAACTTTTAATCATGCAAAGCTGCCATACAGGCTTCACAGAACTACGATAAAGGACTGGAAACGCAGTATAATATGTCTCCTTTAATCCAAACTAGGGTCTTCTTTCTAAACCTAACCAAATTTGCAACGTTTAACAACGTTAACCACTAGTTTCATTATAAAAGTCTAACCGGACGTTGCATATTTATTCTTGCTAACTTCACCATGAAGATGTACACGTGCAAATACAATGCTAGGATTAGGGTTCACAACTTTATCTGGAATCTAGAAAGCAAGAAGACTATATAGAACGTTTTTAGTGAAGAATTGAGCTGTGAAAGTGAAAAAGACATGTTGACTCTCTACTGTATGTATTCAGATGTGTTGTTGTGTCCGTCCAACAGTCCAGAAACCCAAAGATGTTCGGTTTGCGATGTTATAAAACAGAGAAAAGCAGAAAACGAGAAAGTTGCAGAAACTGGAACCAGAGAATAGCTGACATTTCAGTATCGTGAATGACTATTTCATCTCTGTACTTGAATAAATCCCTTAAAAACCATGAAACTATAACTATTCTGTTTGACACAACAATCACAGCTGTTTTAATGGAAAATTAAGAACATTTTAGGGATGAAAGGTGTTTTAGTTTGCAATGAAGAAGAAGAGATTATCCTCTACTGTGTGTATCCTCTCTGATCTCTTCACTTCACTTCACCTGCCACCTCCACTAGTCTTTAACTGGAAAAAGAAGAGGGGGGAAAAAAAAAGGCCTCGACGAATCAGCCGGCACCCTGCGAGGCTGATTGTTGTGTGTGTGTGTCTCGTCTTATCTGTGCTGGTGTGATCAGAGCCACTGTTAAACTCCCACGGCAAATCACAGAGAGGAAGCAACTCCCCAGAGAGAGCCGAGAGAACAGAGGCGCTAAAAAAACGAAAAGCATCAATTAGCATGTCAGAGGAGGGAGAAGAACTGCGTGTGCAGCTCCAAAATACTTCCAATATCCCCTGTGGAAATAAAACAGCTCAAATCCCGCATTTGATTTTCTATAAAGTACGGAGGACTCGCTGTTAACAGGTGTCATTTATCTAAAGATATCAGAGTGTAATACTGTAAAAGAAACTTTAAAAACTAAATGCAGAAAACAAAGGGATTTGAGATTAATGTGTGTACAGCACCTACTGGGAGGCGTCAGTCAACATGTTCAAATGGTTCCTGTTCTTTGTGATCACCGTCCTGATCCTGGTGTGTTTTACATCAACAGTCACAAAGTCCAAATTAATCACATTCTTCCTTTCCCAATCGTCAGGTCGCCTTTATATACAAATGGGAGTCAAAAGAAAGGAACTAAAACTAAAAATGGACGTTTGAAAAGTTTTAATTTCAACAAAAAACAAAACCCTTGAAATTCACAAACCCAAACCTTCACAAGACTGCATGTAACCCAACAACTCAGAATAAAACTTAGCCAGTAAATATGTGCATGTTGACCAGCTAACCCTACCCTGCTAGCACATCGGCCGTGAGGTTGACATGCATATATTTGCTGACTTAGGTTTGGGCACACACCTCTGTGACGGTTAAGGTTAGGGTAAGTTTCCTCGGGGGACTGTCAACGCCTTAAACATAAACTTCGCTAGCTAGCTAGCACCTCAGGGCGTCATATACAGACGCGCCTGGATGTGTCTCCTACACACGCAGAATTGACGTTTCGCGTAAAATAACCAGGCTTGTCAAGCGTGTATGTGACGTCAGAGATGAGAACATGCTGGGATATATCCACATGTCAGACCTGTATGACTGTAGAACGTTCTTTCATAGCTCTTCAATAAATCAAAGTCTGTCAATTAAAAAGTTTGCTATAGCAAATGAATCATCGTCCAAAATCAGATATATAGCTGAACAAAAGAAAAAGTTGCGTTTAAGTGAAACTGAACGAAATTTTAAATAAATTATAACCAGAAGAGGACGTATGAGGCTGCACTTTGGCTGCTAACATCAGCATGCTAAACATCATCATGTTAGCATGCTAACATTTGCAAAAAAAGCACTAAACACTACAGCTGAGGCTGATGGGAACGTCATTGTCTTTGCAGGTTTTTGGTCATAAACCAAAGTGTTGGATTTTTGGTTTGTAAAAATTTACGCTTCCGTTACAGGTTTTTACAAATTCAGGTTACAGGTTGTTTAGTTCACGTCGTACAAAAGAGCAACTCCTGATCAGAGCCCAGATTTAGCTCCAGGAACAGTGGAAACAAAAGCAGAAGCACTGACAATGGATACGTGTTAGGTTTGATTAAGAGCCAACGGTGGATCTTCAGATCTAGAGTAAATACAAGCTGTGAAGTAGTGGTATGTATGTGTGTCATGACAGTTTTCATAGATCCGTCCTGGACTAATTGTCTGTTCTAAAGGTTAAATAAAAGCGTGAGCCCGAGCCGGTGTGCAGATGTTCATCTTGACACGAGTCGTAACGTCGTCTGATCCATCAGAAGATCAGTCAGGAAACCAAACCCGAAGCCTGCTGGGCTTTATCAGAGGAAATCATCAGCCTTTAATAGTTTTTTAATGAGTTTGTGGAATGCACTCTGGCGACAGTCTAATAAAGGACAAGCTCTGCACAGAGAGTCGGGCTGAATAATGTATAAGGGCAGAGGTAGCACTAATGAAAAGATGATGAGAGGCATTCCTGCGAGAGGGAGAGAGCGGGCGAGAGGAAAGGTGCCAGGAAAAGTTGAAAGAGAGGCCCAATTAATCTTCATGTGCTTACAGAAGAAATTAAACAAAGGCGGGAAAAAGGACGAGGGAGAGAATGGCAGTTTGAGGAAAAAGCAGCCAGACCCGCGGAGCTGGAAGAGAGCGTCGAGGTGAACAAAGAGACTCTGCGATCTGTTTTAATGATTTCAGCAAAAAGACACGAAACTGAGAGTGAAGAAAAGACTCAGAACTACCTCTGGGATGAAAGAAAGCACACCTTGTTTGTGTGTTTTGGAGGAGGTAAGGTAAGAAAAAAAGGAAAGAAAAAGGATGTCAAAGTAGGGTAGAGATGGAGGAGGAGATAACAAAAGAGTAGAAAGGCAAAGGAAGGAAAGTAAATTATGTTGAAGTAAGAGAAGTGGAAGGAGGGGATGTCGTAAAAGCGGGCAGGAAAGGACTGGAAGAGGTAAAGAAAAGGAGGGAAGAAATGAGAGGTGAGGGAAAGGAAATTCAGAAGTGGAAAGGAAGGAAAGGAAGAAAATGATAAGGGATAGATGGATTGGTGCAGAAAGAGGGGGTATGAAAGGAAAATGAAAAAGGAAGAAAAGATAGGGGAGGGAAGGCGGACGTATAAGAGGAGTTTTAGTAAATTAAGGAAGACGAGGTAGAGAAGAAAATCTTAAAGGAAAGGAGGAAGGAAGGAAGAATAGGAGCCATAAGGGAATGAAAATATGAAACGCATATGGAAATGAGGTTGGACAGAAAAGGAGGCAGTAGAAAAAGACAAGTAGTAAAGGAAAGGTAATAAGGAGGAAGGAAATAAGGAGGGGTGCAGAAGGAAAGGAAAAGCAGGTCAAGGTAGGGAAGTGGGGGGAGGAGGTAAGGCAGGCAAGGAGGAGATAACAGAAGAGTAGAAAGGGAAAGGAAGGAAAGTAAATGATGTTGAAGTCAGAGAAGGACAAGAACAAAATCAATGTAAGGAAGGGACAGAGGGAGGAGGTTCACAAAGGGGTAGAAAAAGGAAAGGAAAGGAGGAAGTAAGGAAGAAATGAGATGACAAAGACAGGACAAATAAGGAAAGGAAATACAGAAGCAGAAAGGAGGATGTAGGGAAGGAATGAATGAGACAGAGAGATTGGTGGAGGCAAGTAAGAGAAAGAGGAGGTATGAAAGGAATAAGAGGGGGTTAGATAGGTAGGAAAGGAAGATGAGGTAGGGAAGAAATTAAGGAAATCAGAAAGGAAAGGAGGCAGGAAAGAAGAAAAGGACAAACTAGGGAGGTAAAAAAAGAAATGAGAAGTTATGAAAGGAAATAAATGTAGGGAAGGAAAGGAGAAGCAAGGTAGGGATGAAAGTTGCTATAGGAGGGAAGTGGAGTGAAAGTAGATAAGGAAAGTAGGAGGTAGGAAAGTAAAGGAAGAAGAGGAAGTATTTCACACTTCACAGCTGACTTCCCTCTCTGCATCATCAGACATTAGTTCTGCTCTCGTGGTTTTTATCTGTCCAAGAATCCTTCTACAATTATCTCCTCTCATTAGTTCCTTTCTCTCTCTCTGCTTGTCTGTACGTCTGGACCGCTCGCCCGGCCTCCATGTTTGTGATGTCACATCTGTGTAACATCATCGCGTTTAAACGCAGCAGAAATGCAAACATGCGTGAAGAATCTGCAGCACGCCGCACCTGAGCCGACCTCTGGTGAACCCATTTACACCGAAGTCAGACGTCGTGTCAGAAGACGTCCGCTGTTCGTGTTTCATCAGCGCCGGCCGACTGAAGTGAAGCGAAGCGTGAGCAGCGAAGTCGGTGTGTAAATGGGAGCGAGGAGCCGCGCCAGACAGGGAGGAGGGAGGAGGTAGGGAAGGAGAGGAGAAAGTAGGAAAGTAGAAGAGGCAGAAGGAAATGATCGGCAAGGAAGGGAAAGAATGAAATAAAGCGGTAGGAAAGGAAATAAGGTCACAGAGAAAGAAAAAGGAGTGTAGGGAAGGAACTGAGAATGTAGAGAAGGAAAAAGGAGGCAAGAATTAAAAGTAGATGGTATAGGAGGAGGTAGAAAAGTAAAGAAAGTGGTGGTAAGGAAGGGAAGGAGGAAGTATTGAAGGAAAGAAGGAGGTAAGGTAGAGGAAAAAAGGGTGGGATAAGAAAAGAGAAATGAAGGGGAGTGCAGGGAAGGAACTGAGAATGTAGAGAAGGAAAAAGGAGGCAAGAATTAAAAGTAGATGGTATAGGAGAAAGTGGTGGTAAGGAAGGGAAGGAGGAAGTATTGAAGGAAAGAAGGAGGTAAGGCAGAGGAAAAAAGGATTAAAGGAAGGGAAAGAAATGAAAGGGTGGGATAAGAAAAGAGAAATGAAGGGGAGTGCAGGGAAGGAACTGAGAATGTAGAGAAGGAAAGGAGGAGGCAAGAGGAGAAGCTATAGGAGGAGTTAAAAAAGTAAAGTAGTGGAAAGAGCAGGAGGAAGTACTGAAGGAAAGAAGGAGGTACAGAAGGAAAAACAGAAAGAATCAGGTAGAGGTAGAGAATTAAAGTAGCTAACAGAAGGAAAGAACGATGCAAGATGCATCAACATGCAGATGAAAAATTAAAAGGATAGAAAAGGAGAAAAGTATTATATTAAGTATATAGTAGGATAAGAAAGGAGGAGGTATAGGAAAAGAGAGAAAGGAAGGTTAAGAGGAGGTAGGAAAGGAAATGAGAATGACTAAGGGGAAAAGAGTTATATAAGAGGAGGTAGGGAAGGTACTGAGGAGACAGAGAGGAGGACATAGGGTGCTTCTCAACTCCCTTAATTGTCGTTTCCTAGCTCCTCACTTGAACCGGAAGGAGTGGGGGGCCGACACGCCCCCTTATTGGATATCTGTTATTTGATTGGACGCTGCAGTTGATCGGACTGATCTGATACATCACAACATCGCCGGAGTTTCATACTGGAGTAAAAAGAGAGATAACGGATTAAACTCAAGTGTATCACCGCCAAGTTTTATATTAGATGCGTTTTATGATTCACTGTCTCTATAAAATCTTTGTTCACTGTAGGTGTAACCAACAAAAAGGACCACACACAACTTTATACATTCATTAAAACAGATTTCTGTGTCTGTTATTTCTCCCACTAACTTTTATTATGGAGACAATTAAAATGAAAGGACGTCTCATTTCTCTAAAACCACATTCCCTTGTTCCTTCTCTTCCCGCTTGGTTTCCTCGTGTCTCTCCGTGTATCCGCGGCGGGCGGGACTAAGAAAAGACGCAAAATAGGGAAACACGGATGCAATTAAGAGACCTGAGAAGCACCCCATAAGTCAGGAAGGATTTGGAGGAGACATGGATGGAGATGAGGTAGGAAGCAAAATCTGTTTGTTGAGCGGACAAATAGAGGAAGGACGGCTCGACGTTCCACGGGAGGAGGAAAACTCCATCACAACATGAAGTTTTGAGGAATTAAAGACAGAGTTGTGTCTCTGTTGAACAAGCAGCAGCGGCAGGTTTTTAACTTCAGCTTGGTTTCTTCCCTTTTTTTGGACAGCGATTAAACTCTAATGAAAGTGTTGAACAGGAGGGCGGCGGGAGGTCGGGGAGTGAGGATTAACGCAGAGGTTATCGCAGCCAGGTGGAAAGATCACCTCTCATTTCCATAAACTGCCACTTACTGCGGGGCCCGCTGTGTTTGGCCCTCTAATACCTGCTCATTTATTCCTCCACGTTCAGCCGCCCGGGATCAGAGGTCACGGTCCGATAAGTCGCCACTCAGAGGTGGCCTTTGTTCTTGAGGTCACCATCCGCTGAACCTGAATTACTGGGAGGGAGGTGGAAAATACAGCATGTGCTTTAAATTGGTCTGATTACAGTTAAAGCACTTCATTTACATGTTATTTTTAAATGTACTATTCAAATAAAGTTAAAATTAACGGTCAAATGATTAAACCCAGATGTTCAGTCTGTACAGCACAATAAAGATGCCCCTTTAAAATGTCTGTTTTCTTTTAAAAGTTTAAGATTCAGCTTTACAGTGAACAAAGTTGAGACTGGAAAACTTAATTTTAGTTCAAACAGCTTTAAAATGCAGCTTTAAAACATCCTAAAAGAAACTAAGTGAAAACACAAGTAAAGGCCCAATCATGATTTTTGGACATAAAATGATATTTTAAATTACAGGTAAATTCACATAATTTACGTTCATCCACATTAAACAGGCCCTGCTAGAAACACGGGGATGTTGTAACTACTTGCATGTTGATGAAGTTGGTGAGTTACTGGAGCTGGTAAGCTAATCGCTAACCTTTGCCCCATCGACCAAACTCGAGGCTTCAAAACGGCGGTCCACAAACCAACGGGGGACGTCACCATGACTACGTCCACTTCTTTTATACAGTAAGCTCAAAACTCTCTCAGTACTCGGCTTGCTAACTTTTAAAAACAGGAAGTTGCCAGTTTATCAGGGAGTGTTAACCGTAGCATGAACTCCGGTCTGTTGGCTGACTGCAGACCAGCTCGCACGTCTCTAGTGGAGCAGTTTTTACTCCCGTTAACGTTACAGCTTCCTCCATTTTGGCGTTCTTCGGCTCTCTGTTCTCTCAAATGTAAGCACTGCTGTTGTTGGTCAGCACCGGGACTTTGCAGAGCTTTTCCTGGCGAGTGCCAAAGGAAAATCACCAGGGACAGAATTGGGGGAAAAAATATGTTTTAATTGTAAGTTATCAAATAACTGTTGAGCAAGCAGAAAATAAACTTGTCAAAAATAACGAGAAAATGCATTGATAAGGTAACTCATCGCGCTTACTGTACTCGTACCGATCATGCTTACTGTTGTGCAAAGTCTCCGCCCAAAGGCTCATTCTAAACCAGGAAAAACCCTGCTTTGTGTACCAAATTTCACTCAAACTGAAATTGATGCAAAAGATTCCACAGATTTACATCCTTCCCCCCGGAGAGCAAATGACTGAGGCGATTCCACTGAGATCAATTGATTTAGCCGTTTAAATGCTGGTGTGACCTCTGGGTCTTTAACATAAAGTTAAAAAAGGCCAGTTTTACTGATGTAAACAAGCTTTATATGACCAAAACTTACATATATTAATACAATCATTCAGTTGGATAATGACTCAGTAGAATTGTATTTGGCAGCGATAGCAGAGGGTGGAGTTACACTTGGGTTTAAATTTGGATCACAGATTGGACCTTCAATAAAAAACGACCTAAGACGTTCTGGCCACACGTCCTCGTCCACCACACGGTACCAGCTCGACTTTGTTTGGTTTTCCGTTGTAGAAAAGTTGTACCTGCTTCCAGGTACTTTTTTTCGTATCACCTCCGTCGAGGTTCCAAGCGAGCTGAGGCAATACTAAAATCTGACGTGAAAACACAGCAGGCTGCTGATTGGCCAGAGAGAATCGTCACTATTCACTGCATCATCATTGCGTGCGCCAGACAGAGGCCAGCAGCAGGAAGTTTTATATTTTACAGTTTTCGTATGGAATTTCATCACTAAATCCACTTCTGAGAAGTTTTGAGGTGAGAAA
Organism: Micropterus dolomieu; assembly: GCF_021292245.1. Lineage (NCBI taxonomy): Eukaryota > Metazoa > Chordata > Actinopteri > Centrarchiformes > Centrarchidae > Micropterus > Micropterus dolomieu. Next base: position 32,674,731 of record NC_060168.1, on the reverse strand, counting down.
TCAGTTGTGTAGATTTCCAATATTGACAGTTTTACAAGAAGTGATGGCGGAACAAAAATGTGCTTGAGAGTTTTCGGAGTTGAGGAGCTCCGCAAGTGGCGGCGGGGGAAGCCTGCGCCAACCTGCGGGAGGAGTTGGCGAGTCACACAGACCGCTGCAGCAGGAAGGTTTTCATACCGCTTATTCTTTACATTCTGAGGAATGTTGAAATGTTTTCACTTAAGAGACGGCTGTTTGTGGGTCGCTGGTGTGCGTGGGTCGCATTGAAAGTTACGCCGCAGCAGTTGTGTGTGGCGTTGCTATGACGACCAGCGACATTTAGGGGTACTATCTGCAATGGAAAATGGAGGATGGCCAAACAGAGTCAAGTCGAGTCGAGCTGGTAATGGAAAAGCGTCATAAACGACAAAATGGGTCCAATGTCAGTTGTCCCAAAAAGACGTGTACGAGCGTTGGCAGTAAAGTTGCCAACTGTCCCGTATTAGCCGGGATGTCCCATTAGGCCTAATTGATTTGTCCCATCTTTCCTCTCTCTCGTTTTTCGACTACTGCGCTGATCTAACCACCGACTGATACAACAACAACAGCGCTGATCACGACACTTGACAATGGTCACAGACACCGGTCATCATCCAATCACAGCCCCCCCTCACACGCCTCAGTAGGCCTATACGTTAAATGCAGCTACTGTGGAAAATGACAAAATAGTGCGTTGCTGTTGAAGATGTACTTGGTAAGAACGAAAGCTGAGATGATCTATCGCCGACTGAAGGGGAGCCTGTGTTTTGCTTTGTTGCCACAGACGCCACAAACAAGGGAAACAGAAAAACGTTTCCAGTGTGTGTGAGATATTTTTGCGTTTGATGGCGTGCGGTGCAAGTTACTAGACTTTTCCGAAGATAGTGATGAAACTGCCAATGGTATTCATCAAGTTCTGATGAACTGCCTGAAAAAGCGTGAACTGGAAATAAAACACATCACAAGCGGTGTTCTTTGACGTTTGTCATATGTACATGAAGGGGATTCACCTTCTGTAACCTACAGTGCAAGAGTCACAAGTGTTCACGTTACGTAAGTCGTCTACAAAACGTTATTTTACTTAAAACGTGTCACCTTTGACTTTCTTTCACACGGGACTCAAACCTCGGTCTCCTGAGTGAAATCCCTGAATTTACTTGACTCATCCCTCCACCCCACCGCCTCCTTACACGGAATTTGTCGCTCTTTATACTTCGTCACCTGACTTCTTCACTAGAGGATGGGGCCTAAGAAAAAAAACGTAAAACATGGGTTGTTAATAAGCTGCTGCATTGTATATCTATACGGCCGTTTCTCTGGTGAGGACTGGCTACTTTTGGGTCAAGGAAAGAAATTTAACAAATGTAAAACATCGATATGACCTATAAACACAGTAGACACAGATTGGTGTTTGTTTGATCAATCCAGTATTTTCTCTCTTTTAGCTCCTGGTTTGGTCTCCACCAGCTCCTGAGGGGAAATATTTGGCTCTTTAGCTGCTAAATGTTCCGCTACGTCCACCAGCTCGCCTCTATCTGAGCCTGTCTGCTGGTTGCTGCTGAGCCTGTCGAGTATGGCGGCTTTATCAGAAACACTGAGACTGAACCAGACAGAAAATGTCCTTCAAAACCAAAACTAGGAGCTAAACGAGGCTAAAAAAAACCCAACTAATTTGATCCGTTGTTAATACATAAATATTAATTAGTGTAAGGACTAAAAAGCTTTCACTGCCCCCGCTGTGTTAAAAGGCACAACATGTTTAACAGCTGACTTCCCTCTCTGCATCTTATCAGACATTAGTTCAGCTCTTGTGGTTTTTATCTGTCCAAGCATCCTTCAACAATTATCTCCTCTCATTAATTCCTTTCTCTCTCTCTCTGCTTGTCATCTGTCCATCTGGACCGCTTGCCGAGCCTCCATGTTTGTGATGTTACATCTGTGTAACATCATCGTGTATCAATGCAGCACAAACATGCGTGAAGAATCTGCTGCACGCTACACCTGAGCCGGCCTCTGATGAACCGAGGTCAGAGTCAGAAGACGTCCGCTGTTCGTGTTCTATCAGCGCCGGCCGACTGAAGCGAAGCGTGAGCAGTGAGTCGGTATGTAAATGGGAGCGAGGAGCAGCTTCAGACAGAGAGGAGGTATTTAAGGGTAGGTGAGGAACAAAAAGTACGTGCTAGGGCAGGAAATTAATGAGTCAGTTGGAAAGTAGGGAGGAGATAGAGGAGGAAATATTATGGGAAATACAATTCGGTTAGCTTATTTTAGCATGAAAACTAGAGGTAAGGGGAAACAGCTAGCTTTGCTCTGTCCAAAGTTATAGAAAATATACCTGTTCACATCTCTTAAACCTCTTTAATCTGTGCACAAACTGTAAAAAGTGGTGGTGCAAGAAGTTGTGCTGGAACTACTTCTTGATGAACGGCCGTGTATCCATCCACTCATTGCTTCTGTGCAGCATCGCCTGCTATAGCGCAGGTTGCCAGATACGGTCAGTGAGCACAAATTCTGGTTTTGGTATCAAACCCGACTTTAGGAAGGTGCACGCAGAGTGAAATAAAGTTCCATTTTCATATTTCTCTTTATGTCAGGGGTAAAAAAAACAAAAAAAAAACAAGCTACGATATTTAATCAGAGATCTTTTAGGTCTTGTGTATTTCTTAAATATGAATTATGAATATAGCATCAGCTGGGGCTCAAGACTACAAGTTTCAAAATGAAAAACTGTGTTGGCATGTTTCTCTCAGGAGGAGGCAGCTAGAAGGAGGACATACCGGCATCCTGACTCTGGCTAGGTCTACATCTGTTCACTGCAGAGGATCTATCCGCAACCTGGAAGAGGGACTGAGCGCATTACTATAATATTATAACATTGAATAAAAAGTTTAACGCTACAATAATATTAATAAATTACACTTTATTTGGATAGTCAGCCTACAGAGTTTATACAGGGTTTCACAAATAAAATTTTTCCAATATTAGACCACTTTTCACTATTACAATATTAATTCCAGTTATAGCAGTAACAATGTTTGTGGGTTTATTTCATTGGTTAAATCCTTGTGCAAGAAAAATGCTCTACATAGTTGGTTATTTTAGTCTCTAATATGTCAAAGCTAAGTACTAACTTGTCAATAATCCTAACCATTCACGAATGGTTCAAGAGTTTGCTACAGCGCCTTTTTATAATATCTCTCCCCATCCAGATCAGTTCACGAAAAGTGACATTAACAACTTTGTGAACAAGGCACCCGATCTCGTCCCTACCCTGACTCTGCTGACAGAGATTAAATCTTAGGCTGGGGAGAACGGGAACAGGTGAGCATCGTAGTGGCCACTGGGAAATGCAGTTTATTAAAGGGCCATATAAACTGCCCGGAGAACCTGATATGCAGTGGCGTTTTCTCCCAGAAGCCAACGGAAGCCAGGCTTTACCTGTTTTTATCAGACTATTTATCATTTCAAACGTTTATAGTTTTGATAAATCTTATAAGCTGTTGCAGTCCTCTCTTCCCCATTTCTCACTATCTTACATTAAGTGAAACAGCGCCCCTCTAAATGCTACGCGTTGGATGTGTGGTGAAAGACTATATTGCACCACCGTAGACCGGCCTTCAGTCTGACTACGCGAGGAGGCGGTGCAGAGTTGGCATCCCTTTGTGAAAAAAAATAAAATGATTAACCAATCAGATGACGACACTGTCATGCCACTGCCTAACTGTGATTAGTCAGGATGATGCCAAGGGAAGCCAGCCGCTGTCGGGCTTCACGCCAATCAAATCACAGCATGCGATCAATGTCATTCAGATGAAATAACGGGAGCTGTTAGCAACTTTAACTGGTTCAGCTGCTGCCCCCTGCGACCCGACCCCGGATAAGTGGATGAAGATGGATGGATGATAGTTTTACTAAACTAAACTTGGACGTTTAATGAGGAAATCCGTACAGTGTGGATAGCTAGTAGAGCCAAACTTCAACTGACTCTGTTGTTGCGGAGGACGAAAAGCCAGCGGGAAATTCAATAACTTGGTTATTGACCACTTTGCCACCATGAAAGACAGGAGAACGCCCTTCCTTTTCAGATAGGGTGAGTGAAATGTCACCTCCTCTCTCTGAACTTAACTGCAGCTATTTGTATGATTTTTAATGTGGTTATATTTTTTGTTTTGCTTTGCTTGCCTGGATTTAGCTGTGAATGAATAGTCAGTTGATGTAATCTTATTGTCAGCACCTGCCACAGGGCCAGGCTACCTGAATAATTGTCTATAATGTTAGTCGGGTACTTGCTTGTTAGTCTTCAGTGATGTTGTGTTATGAACATTTGGCCAAGCATTAAGAAGTATGTAGGCCTATTTGATACATGCACCACTGCTACTATGCAAATGTCTTCAGTCGTCTTCTGATTGAGCTTGTGAATGCTTCTTTTATTCTTAACCTGCACCATAAGCAGCGGGCTATGTATGCTATTTGGGGAGAGGGGGAGAGAGAGAGAGAGAGAGAGAGAGAGAGAGAGAGAGAGAGAGAGAGAGAGACTCAGTAAATGCACCTTTCAGCGTGTTTATTGATTACAGATAATGCGCATATTAAATGTTTGATTAAATTTTTGTAAAATTATGCCCTGCACTGTAATAGCACAATGCATTAGATAACTGCCCTCCAAAAAATGACATCCCCTCTCACTTGGCTTCCCCAAAAATTTACCCCACCCCACTGCTGATATGGAGAGGGCAGAAAAGACCTGCAGCTTGTGAGAAGTGCTGGTGCGTAAGAAAAATTCCAGGAACTCCAAAGAGTAAAATGTAGAAGTACCGGTGAGTACCCGCCCCTTTCAAACACTGAGTTTGTGGAGGCCTAAAAACGTTCAGCAAAGTCTTCATAATAACTGCAGAGGTAACCTGTGACAGAAACATTAACAGTCCTTCTTTCAGATTGGAGGTTAGTCGCACCGTTAGCTTAAAACACACAGAGAATTAGAGAGATTAGCCTCATGCTAAATTTCCCTGCAGTCCTGAGCTGCAGGCAGAATATTAACCAGCTCAGGTTTTATAAAGACGTTGAGCGGCCTCCTCCTCAGGTGGACTGTAAGCACACTTTGGATAAATCCAGCTGGCTTTGTGTTAATATTGTTCTGTCTGACTTATCCTCCATCACTTCTCCTCACTGTTGGAGAGGCAGTGCCCCCCGACGCCCAGGGCCCTCGCTGCCATCTTTTATTATTTATGAATCTGATTAATAATCTGCCGCCCTGCTGCAGCAGAAGCTGAGATCCATAAAAGCACCCAGAAGAGAAGCAGCACCGGGGTGTAATTCCACTTCAGCGCGCTGCAGAGAAGAAAAGAAAAGAAGTCATCATCTCCCACATGCTTAATGAGAATAAAAGCAGAGACGATGCTGCTTGAAATCCGAGACCCGGATTGTTAAATTAAACTTTTTATTGAGGTTCAAACGGAGCAGCGGGGGGTTAAACACTGCGGGGGGGCTGAGGTGATACGTAGGGGATCCTCAGGATGAGGCGTAGAGACAATGCAACATTACAGGTGGAGGAAAAAGATGACAGACCAAGAAGTCAACAGACTGCTATTGAAAACTGCAGAGGGAGGCTCAAACAGTGTTTGCTAACATCTATGGCAGGAAAAATTATTTATTGAACATGTGAAGAAATACAAATGGAAGTGCGCCCCTCGCCCCGCGGAAGCCGCACGAGTCGACCCTGGCGACCCACCATGGCTGCGGGGGCCCGTGGCAAATGAACATCCAGGGTTTGAAATTAAAGGGACTTGCGGTCACGGAGATATAAAATTAATGTACGTCAGTGGGAGTGTTATTTGATATACGACTAATATCGCCACCTAGAGGCCGATTGACGCCAAATTCCATACAGCCCTTCGGGAAGTCTGTGTTGATCGGCCATTCCAAACCCAAGAAATGAAATGACTTCCTGTTTTTAGCGTTCTGCGTAAACAATTTTTCGCGTATCAATCCGGGAAGCACAATCCTGTATTAGCTTCGTCCAAAGATGGTCAGTGCCAAGTTTGGTGCTGATTGGACTTGCGGTTTCGTCAGAGTTAATTAAAAATAGGTTTTTCAGTTGTAGCGATGTTGAAAAAAGAAAAAACTTTGCACAGAGGCGTTTCCGATCCCATACGAATCGGCAGCATCCCCCAAACACGTAGACATAAGGTTTATGAATGCGCGATGTACTGGTGCGTAGTTATGAGGCCAAATGTCCCTTGGTTCAAAATCCCATTCAGATGAATAGGATTTTCCCACGGTATTTCAGCTTCCATTATAGCGCCACCTTTAGGCCGAATTGCACCAAATTTATCTGGTGACATCAGGGCCCTATGGGGAACAATTGGTCAAATTTGGTGGTTAGAGAGGAACAAATATTTTGTGTTAAATAGCGCCACCTAGGGGTTACCAAATTTTGCATAGGCCCTCAGGGGGGCATGCCACATAAGGTCCTCAAGTTTGGCGTTGATCAGCCATTCCAAACCAAAGATATGACATCACTTCCTGTTTTTAGCATTTTGTGCAAACGTTAGTTAGCGCTTAGTTACTTTCATGATTTGAAAGTGCAAAACTTTGGACCTTGCTTGTAGCGTCCCCTAGAGGTAGAAGTGTGCGAATTTTTTCGTGTCTGTAGTACTTACCATCTAGGCCGCAGTATCACTTTTAGGCGAAAACGTACGGAAGAATAAAAATAATAAAAACCATAACCACCCTGCTGGGCCTGGTTCCCTTGCCCTTCTCGAGCTTGGACCCCTAAAAAAAAAAAAAATTAAAAAATAAAAATAGGGGCATAACCTGGCTATGCTGATGATGAACACTAGATGAAAACTCTGGGGATTACCATGGTCTCACAGACCATGAATGCACCAAATTGCATGACAATCCATCACATGGTTGTTGAGACATTTCACAGAACTATTAAAGGTCCATCTCATGGTGTGGCCAGAGGAAAAGTTAGCAGGATTCATCCTTTGGGAAACATGTCAAGTGTCATGACAATCCATCCAGTAATTTTAGATATTTGAAGTTTTTTAACAAACCACCATCAAAGTCTAGACACTTAGAATAAAGATATGTTGTGGGGCTGGATATTAGTAAAATAAATAAACAAAATCAATGTGCTTTTGATGAGCTATCTTTAACAGAACCTGGACGTTCTGGTTTCAATTCTTCCGGTCTGTGCAAACCAGCCTCCTCTCTCTCCCACTTCTTCTGCAGACAGTCACATAAGGTCTATTTAGCATTGGCTCTGCGTATATATGAGTGTGTGGACGCACAATCTAATGTGCAATTAAAGAAAACAGCAATCAGCAAAGTCAGTGACAGAGTCATCATGGTTATTATAAACTGAACAACACAGTTATGGGAGTTTAATTAGACAACAGGCAGCTAAGAGCACAGCTCATCTTCTTAATGTGGAGCCAGTTTTTGCTGCTCTGAGGACCAGACGTCGTTACAACTACAGTAAGTTAATTTCCACTGTTAGTGATGTGTTCAACTGCTGGATCTAATCAATAAACAGTCTACTGTCTAGTAAAATGCAGTACAGTTATCCAAAGCAGTGGGAACCACAGACACTCAGGCCTGTTTTCAGGGAGCAGTGATGGGCGACACAACAAGTTTTAGTTTAAAAGAGAATATTTTGACACAATTTGGAACATACGCCTCGATTTGACTTATCTAAGATGCAGATGGACAGTCTGGTCTGTTCCCTGTTAGTTATTCTGGTTTGAAAGAAGCCCTCAGACCCCATCAAAGGGTCTCAACAGCAACTTCGAGGTAAGCCAATTGCTCAGAGCACATTCGGAGGTTTTCTATAGCCAAATGATTTGAGCAGTGTGCATGAGATTGTGTCCTGGGCTACACTGAAGGACACACTACTCAACTGATGTCTTCTCTGTCAGCAGAAGTAAATGCGAATCAACAAAAAGGAGCCGCAACAGTTGGAAAAATGGATTCTCGTGGATAGAGTGTATATGAAACATGCTGTCTGATGTCCTCCGGCTGCTCTGAGAGCGTGACTCCCGAGTGGATTTTTACTCCGGTCCCATCCTCCTCCACAAAAGTAATCCTGTCCCAATCCCAGATGAATGACTCCCATCCCAAAATAAAACTAAGAAAATAGCATTTATTTATATTAAAAATGCATATTTATATATAAAAATAGACCTATGAGTCCTAACCCACACCATCACGTTGACTTTTGTGATTTTTAAAATGTATTTATTTGAGCAGCTAAAAGTCAGCAAGTATAGCTGAAACTCCTTAAATGACTGAGTTGAGTGATCTATGAATCACTAATGAGGACGCATGATAATTATCGATCCGATATATCTGCAGATGTTGGGGATATTTTCATTATCGGAATCATACCAGAAAATGAATTTTGGCCGATGATTTAGCTGATGAGAATCATGCTGCAACACGTGCCGCCGTTGTTGTCGCGCTCAGGGTGTCACGTTGCTGCGCCTGGACAGAGCTATGCAGATGGGGGCAGCCAGCTAGAGCCAAACAAACATGTCAGATTCGGATGTTTATCGGTTTCATTGCAATATGGCATCAGTCCTTCCTCTCCTCCCCTCAGTCTCCGCTGTGATTCACTATAGATAACAATGTGCTAAATGTTAAAGGAGAGACCTATTATGCTTTTCCACATTTTATGACTTATAAACAACGTTATAATGTTGGATGTTCATGTTAAACATGGCCAAAGTTTCAAAAAATGAGGTTAAAGTATTTAAAAGCAATCCCTGTGAGCCAAAACCTCAGATTTCCTGAGTCGCTGTTCCATATATGGTCATGTGCTCCCACACTAACAGCACGGCAACGCTCAGTCTGCCTGTTCCGCCCGGCAACAACAACAGCCTGGTAACATGCTTCAGGTCTTGGCCAATCAGAAGACAGTGGGCTTTGAGGGGGGGGCTTAAAGAGACAGGAGCATCTACAGCTTGTTTCAGACAGAGGCTGAAATGAAGGCCTGCATGAAGAAACAGTATAAAATATATTTTTTGAACTTTGACTCATGCAAAGCTGCCATACAGGCGTCACAGAACTACAATATAGGACTGGAAAAGCAGTATAATAGGTCTACTTTAAGCTACATGGCAAACTAAGCTCAACTCTTTTTACTTGCGAAGGTTTTATTCCACGTAACTTACTGACAGTAACGAGCGCTGCCGTTGTCAACTCGAGTAGTTTGGAGCTAAAGTTACCTTCACTTTACCGTCTCCGCAGCGGTCTCTCTCTCTCTCTCTCTCTCTCTGCTGGCCGCTTTGATAGGTAGAGACTGCAGACTGGTCTTTATACCTTCGCGAGTAAAGAGAGAATACTTAATTTACACCTGGTCCCGTTTAATACTGCGTTTTGGTCCCCATCAATAAATAACAGTTGTTTTTTTATTCATCGCGGTTCAAGTTAAATCTGCTGTGATTAAAAATTACATTTTTAAACACTGCCAACGTTCTTTCTCTCAGTTTGCTGGACCAGTGTGAACAGCTGACTAGAGATATTAGCTCAGCTACAGCCACAACAGCAGACCTGATCCCCCCCCAGCCCTGTTTGTAATACTTTAAAGCACATCCTAAGAACTGAGGTTTTAGGTCTAGACTACACCTGCTTTTATTTTGTGCAATAGAGAGCTCCGTGTTAAAGTGCTGTTTGCAGCTTGGAAAATATATGGAGCTTGGTTGTTACGGTTTTATTTAAAAAATAAAATGTGGCATTGGCATATGATATATGATATATCCTCCCCCAAGTGAGATAATTTACTTATTTTTCCAGGGGTGAATAACATTTTTGGTAGAATCAAAGTTTATTTGCCTTGTTTAATAATATCTGTTTCTACAACAAATGAGAGTATTTGGGTAAAAGTAGTACAGGAGATACTGTTCTCTTAAGTGAAATGAAAAAAAAGGTGTGTAAATCGGCCAAAATGAGTTTGAGCATATCGGATATCTGCCAAAATCTAATATCGTGCATCCGTACAAAAATATTTTCTTCTTTAACTATAATCCAGTTTTATCAAAATCAGTGAATAAAGTGTTTTTGTACAGTAATCTGTGAGGCAGATTACTGTACAACCCAATTCTTGTTTCATTTGTTGTCAGATCAAGACGAAAACTACAATGCATTTGGCCTTTGCAAACTGAAATGATGTACGTGTTTATCTGCATATGGAGTGGGGAAGTGAGAGCCGATCACAAGTGGTCATTGAGACGCTTGTGGAGACGCATGTTAATGCCAGGTGTCTCTGTGTGGTTGGGGAGGTGCAGAGAGGAGACATAAATGCAATAAATACATTTTAACTAAAACACCAGGCTCTTGCCAAGGAAAACCACTCATCCGAAGGGTTTCAGTACACCTGTCCGTCCCTCTCTGGTAGCTGTTACTGGCAAGGTTTTGTAAGTATACTAACAACACGTTCTCATCTCAATGCGTCATATCTGATGCTTTCAGACAGCGTGACAAAGCGTAAGTATTTTAAGCTAAAGGTACTTCAGCGTGCGTATGAAACGCCACCGTTTGCTTCGATCCAGCAACACAAAGGAGGCTACCCCTACCTGCTAGCAGACTGGCCGTGAGGCCGATGTAGCTGTAGGGTTAGCTGGTTGACATGCAAAAAGTCAGACTTAGGTTTAGGTACTAACATTTCTGATGGTTGTGGTAAGGGTAGGGGACTTCGGGGGGCTGTCAACACCTTTAACATGAACGTAACTAGCTAGCTAGCACTAGCTAGTCAGTACTTCCGGTCTGTACGGGACCAAATACCTACATTTTGTCACCATTTTTGAAAGCGTTGGTATTGGACGCCCTGAGATGAGAACAGTCTGATACAAACTACTACTATGTTGCGAAAGCCTATCAGCGGTGACATTGTCCGGACATCACAGACGGCTTCAGAGCGTTGTTTGGAGAGAACCAGAACGGGGGAGTGAAACACTGACGGAGAGCTGCTAAATTACGGTAGTTTAGGAGAAAGAGCCGGGAGCAGCGCTGCGGCTTTTGGACAACTAAACACGCGTAGTCGGTCTGGATTCTGCTCTGACAACTACGCTGTTTAACAGCAGGAGGAGCTCAGAGTTAGTGCTTTTATTAAATGACCTTTTTACTTTAGTTTCTGGGATTACAACTTTTATTTATCTTCACTAGAGCTTCTCAGCAGCTTCTGTGCATTACCGGTTCCACTGTTGTTGTTAGCGTCGGTCGGCACCCAGAGTTCTGCTGGACTACTACTTCATACTTATATAAAAACCGGACCAAAGTGGACAAGTCGAATTACGTGCTGAGTTAAGAAAATGTGTGTCTGTAACTTTATTCCAGCTTTCGTTGTACTTTACTGTGAACAAATTAGCATAGCATAGCCCTGATCGATCTAAACTCCATTCAGAAAAAAAAAAAAACATTTTAAAAGTTGTTGTCCTGCTGACAGACCTGACAAAGCATGAATTCATGTTTAACAAATCTGCATCATATTGTAGTTATCTCTGCATCAGTTTGATCCGTTTATTGCAATTAAATCACAGCAAAATGTTTACTTTGGGTATTAATCGCAGGTTGTGTTTATTCACAATATCACGTTGTATGTGAACCACTCAGCAGTTGTCCAGCGATAAAACCCCGCGAGAAAAGCGTTGCGAGGATTAAATTCACGTTGTATGTGAACACACATTAAGTAGTTGTTTCCATTCCAATATAAAAGATGCTAAAGAAGAGAAATGTTGTTCCAAAAGGAAGAGAAACCCTGCTCTGATTGATGAGGATGAAACATCTGATGAAAAGGATCATGGTTCATCTCAGAACCTTCAGCTCCAACACGCTCTGGCTCAGCTGAACCTCCCACCGCAGAGTGACACACCAGGCTCATCCTCTGCCTCCACTGCTCCACTCCAGCTCTAGCTTCCTCTGCACCATCCTAATAGGGTAATACAGAACCTGATGCACGGCCAAGATTCCCGCCTAACTGGCCAACCTGGCAGCCAGCGTGCAGGGTTCACTTATTCCACACTAAAAAAGGTTTCCACGTTTTTTTCCCCCCATAGAAGTAATTCAGATCATCCGTTTCAACATTAAAAATATATGCTGCTGAGAAGATAAGCAAAGTTTCTGTGGCAGGCACTTCCAGGAAAAAGGAATTATTGCTTTTTTAGGGCTTCATAAAAACACACTGCAGTACGCAAGACAGATCATGGCCTGCAACCGGCTCCTAGCGATTTCCCACTGCTTTCATTTGAGTGATGGAGGCAAGGATGTGGACAGAATAGAAGGGAGACCCCCAAATAAGAACCATCCCATAACACCGCAATTTGTCATTTTTACACTTAAATAAATGACAGGCTTACTGGCATCATCAAGTGTGCAGATCTCAGTCGCAGAAAGAAAGCATGTAAACGTATTTCCCCAAAATGGCAACCTAACTGACACATCCGAGGTGTATTACAGCTTCTCTGCAGTGCTTCCACACGTCTTCTGAAAGCATCGCTCATTTTCTTAAAACTCACACACAAAACTCCACAAATCTCTTGCAAAAGCAAACACTGCGTTCAAACATTTTATGTCTTCTCCGAGTGAAACACTGTCTTCAAACGACACACACACCATCAAATGAAGACATTTCTACGAACCAATTGATGCGCTCAACGGAAAACATTATGACGATAATCTGATTAGTAGCCTTGTTGCATTTTTAGTGTTACACAACATATATACCAGGTGGGAGATGGACCATCTGGTGACCTGGTGCAGCCAGAACAGTCTGGAGCTCAACGCTCTGAAGACAGTGGAGATGGTCGTGGACTTCAGAAATAGCACAGCCCCAACTTCCCCCATCATCCTGATTGACTCCCCCGTCTCCACTGTGGACTCCTTCTGCTTCCTGGGCACCATCATCTCCCAGGACCTCAAGTGGGAGCTGAACATCACCTCCCTCACCAAGAAGGCCCAGCAGAGGATGTACTTCCTGCAGCAGCTGAAGAAGTTCAGCCTGCCAAAGACAATGATGGTGCACTTCTACACCGCCATCATTGAGTCCATCCTCACCTCCTCCATCACCATCTGGTACGCTGCTGCCACCGCCAGGGACAAGGGCAGGCTGCAGCGCATCATTCGCTCTGCAGAGAAGCTGATTGGCTGCAATCTTCCTTCTCTTCAGGACCTGTACGCCTCCAGGACTCTGAGGCGGGCAGGAAAGATTGCAGCTGATCCCTCCCACCCCGGACACAAACTGTTTCAGACTCTCCCCTCTGGCAGGAGGCTGCGGTCCATCAGGACCAAAACCTCTCGCCACAAAAACAGTTTCTTCCCGTCTGCAGCCTCATTAACAAGACCCGGGCCCCCCACTGACACTCCCCCCTTGCAAATGATACAGATGTCTCTGCACATGTAAATACTGTTTCATCTCGTGTCGGGCTCAGACCTGGCACGT
>NC_060168.1:32657325-32661258 GCF_021292245.1 Micropterus dolomieu | reverse complement strand
TTGAGTCCATCCTCACCTCCTCCATCACCATCTGGTACGCTGCTGCCACCGCCAGGGACAAGGGCAGGCTGCAGCGCATCATTCGCTCTGCAGAGAAGCTGATTGGCTGCAATCTTCCTTCTCTTCAGGACCTGTACGCCTCCAGGACTCTGAGGCGGGCAGGAAAGATTGCAGCTGATCCCTCCCACCCCGGACACAAACTGTTTCAGACTCTCCCCTCTGGCAGGAGGCTGCGGTCCATCAGGACCAAAACCTCTCGCCACAAAAACAGTTTCTTCCCGTCTGCAGCCTCATTAACAAGACCCGGGCCCCCCACTGACACTCCCCCCTTGCAAATGATACAGATGTCTCTGCACATGTAAATACTGTTTCATCTCGTGTCGGGCTCAGACCTGGCACGTTGATCTTTGTTGTTGTATATTATGTTGTCTGTGTATATATTTATATGTACACAATATTCTCTTCCGTTACTTCTGCACGGCACAGACCAGAATAAAGCACATGTATATATCTGCAACGTTGTTCTTCTATTCCATATTTATATATTTCTACATTAATTTATGTCGACTGTATGTTTGTCTGCGTGTAGCACCTTATCACCACAGCAAATTCCTCATATGTGTAAAACACTACTTGGCAATAAAGCTCCTGATTTCTGTACATACACGGGTAGCCTGTTGTATTATATAAAAACACACAAGTACAACTGGGCCCCTCTGTTCTCCCTGGCCGAGCAGCAGGAGAATTATCGCTTCACGTGGCGAGCCCAGCCCTGAGAAGCTCCTACAGCTGTTTCTACACATGCTGAATCTACAGTCTGCAGAAGAGCTGCACATATGTGCATCATGGTCACAGACTAACAGGTAAATACTGTCAGTACTGTGTAGGTAGGAGCACAGCTCCCGATCTCATGCACGACTAACAGTTCTCCCCTGAGGTTGTACGACTGCACGGCCCTGACTCGAACCTCGGGTACGGGAGGCGGACGCGCTAACGAGGAGGCTAAAATGCGTCTCTTAACGCGTCTGGGAGTGAGGTTTACTCTCTGTACAGCCATCTGGCATCCGTTACACATGCATACAGTAAGACATACTTTCTGTTTACAGTCCTACGGTCCACTTGCAGTACTACATTAGTGTAATGAGAGATTTTTCAGCTAATCTCATGTTGGAAAGTCTGGAGGAGGGATGCTGTTGTGAACCTGGTTGGACTCTCTGCCCAACCTGCCTCACTGTCATCAGACATCTCCTTGCTCTTCCTCCTCTCACGTCACCTGCTCCTCTCTCCTGTGTTGGGATCTATTGCTCCAAAACAGAGGAGCTCACCTGTGACCCTTTCATTGCTAAAGCTCTGATTGCCTCCTGAACAGATGTATTGAGCCCGTGTGAGGACAGCATGACGGGTAAGTTCAGCATTTTGAGTAGCAGCGTGCTCCATGTGAACAATAAGAGATTTTATCATGAAGATCGTGCCAGATGTAGAGAATTGTGTCTAATGTTGGTAGAATTGCTTCAGAGGAGTTGGAACACGAAATACAGGTCGTGGTGTGGCTCTCAAATAAGAAAAACTGTATAATAAATGTAAAGTTGTACTGATTGATTGACAGCTTTGGAGCTGTTGCGGGATGTATTATTTTTATTTTCACGTTAGCAGTCTCCCTCTGCTTCTTTTCATTTCAAACCTGTGATCCATCGGGGTTGGATCTATTTTCATCAGCTGCTACCAAAAATCAAACTGTCAGAGCTGGGAGCATTTAATGGAGAAAGAGAGAAGCTAAAGGAGGAAAAATAAAACTGACCAGATTGTCCGATTCCTCTCCGCTCTGCAGTTTAATTTCCTCCTCGATGATTCGGCTTTTCTGTCTTCATCACCTCTGTGTGAATGATGGCTCATCTGGATTTATCATTCAGCCGTTTTAATAAAAAAAATAAATAAATAAAAATATTTAAATTGAATTTCTCAGTTTTTTGTGTGCATATGTTTGCTGAACATTTTGCTGAATGTTCTGGCCGGTAAAGCGTGGACACTCGCGCTAATCGTCTTTTAACAGCCAGCAGAGTAACGCTTCACATGCTGCAGGAAAACAGATTCTCAGTTTTGGTGTAATTATTAAAGTTAATGACAGATGAAGCAGCAGCGCAGACGACACTGTTTAACTCTCACCTCGGGTCAGCGTCTGAGTGAGCTGATGATCCCTGTCTGCTCCAAGAGTTCTGCTCTGACCTCCGATTAAATATATTAAAAGCAATAACTTTAAATAACATTAACGCTGGGCTCAGGAGTTTTCAAGGCAGTCTGCCCAAGAGATCTGGATTTTTCTTGTGAAGATTTGTCCTGATGGTGGCGCAAAAGTTGATGTTAGGGTTTCACAAACACATTAAATTTCATGGACATTATTTATCACGATTGATCCTTAAAGCTTAGTGCAATCTGCTAAATCTTTGCCTCACTGTTAACGCTACATTTTTCCCCAGACGGTACAGCCTGTCCTTACCAAAAGTGGCCGTATACGATCACGTATGCCTGTATAAAAGAAGTGGGCGTAGCCTCTATGACGTAAACCGGTGGTTATATTATTATATTATGGAATTGGAAATTCATTTTAAAGCCTTGACTTTGGCATGGCCGTCGCCATCTTGGTTTTTTTGGAAACAGACGTGACCATATTTGGACGAGAGGGCGGAGCTGGCTAGCTTGGTTAGCAAGGTGCATCTGTAATTCACATTAACTGTGATATTAGCCGGGAAGCTAATTTTGGCTGGCGACAAACAGGCTTAAAACAAAAATGACGCTGGTTAAATGTGCACAGAGCAGCGGATACGAGTCGCCTCTTTCCTGATTGACAGGTCGTAAGTAACGTTTGTAGATGAGGGATGCGACTTAAGTAAAGTACTTAGTTTAACCACAACCGGTGGCCTGTTGCTGGACTTATACTTTCTGAATCTCATGTGTGTAATTTTGGGACAACTGACAATCAAGGTATTTGTTGTTTGGGTAGGAGGACGTATTGACTGATTACTGGAATATTTCCAATTGTAGAAATTCACGACTGGGACGGATGCTCACCTAATTTGTCGTTATATCAATGTACTTGCTAAAACCACAAAATGTCCAATAATATCTTATTGGCAGTATAATATACCATTATTAGACTAGAGAGAGAGAGACCAGACGTCTCTGGGCAGACGAGAACCGGGAGTTAACGGCGGCTACCTCTTGCCCACCATAAATGTACAAAAACTTTGACTCACACTTTCAGTTTTTTGTCCTGAACAGTGAAATGGTATGGAGCCGATTCAGAACCGTGCTAATCAGTCAACGTACATTATTAAAAACTTCTGCTATTGATCCAATCACAGCTCAGCTGACAGCCAGTCTCCACTCAGAATATATTTTATTCTGTGACTTTATTTCACAGCTCTCATTCACTGTCCTCTTCCCCCCTCACACCATCTTTTTCTTTCTCCTTCTCTTCCCCATCGTTTGTCCTCTCTTGCCGTTCACCCTCATCTTTGTCCTTTTCCTCTGATTTTTACTTCTCCCTATCCTCTCCAATCCCTTTTATCCCCTCTCTCTTCATCCTCTCGACCTCCTCTTCCTCTCCATCTTATTTTCATGTCCTCCCCTCTCTCCCTTCCTACTCTTCTCCCCTTCCTCCCCTTGGCTGGCCCTCATCCTGTTTCCCTTCTCCCTATCCTCTTCCTCTCCTCCTCCTCCCCCTCTTCTCCCCGAGTCAGGTAATTTTTTATGCCGGATGTCACACCTGAGCAGCGAGTCTCTCTCTGCTGAAGATCTATGGGCCCTGGATTTCATATTTTCAGCTTATTTACCTCGTCGTTTGTTTTCATTTTATTTTACTGATGCGGGTCATTTGACAGTTTGGCGTCGTTTTCAAATCTCCGCCCCGCAAACACTCATACATTATAGCTTTGT
>NC_060168.1:32587397-32657305 GCF_021292245.1 Micropterus dolomieu | reverse complement strand
CCGGGCCCCCCACTGACACTCCCCCCTTGCAAATGATACAGATGTCTCTGCACATGTAAATACTGTTTCATCTCGTGTCGGGCTCAGACCTGGCACGTCGCACATATTTGTTGTTGATTGTTGATCTTTGTTGTTGTATATTTTTATGTTGTCAGTTTATATATTTATATGTAAACAATATTCTCTTCCGTTGCGTTACTTCTGCAGAATAATGCACATGTATATATCTGCAACGTTCTTCTTCTATTCCATATTTATATATTTCTACATTTATTTATGTCGACTGTATGTTTGTCTGCGTGTAGCACCTTATCACCACAACAAATTCCTCGTATGTGTAAAACACTACTTGGCAATAAAGCTCCTTCTGATTCTGATTAGGATGTCCTGCAATTTTTGGTTCCCCATGTCAGAACAGAACTAGGTTAAAGTCTTCAAGTTTGCTGCACCTACTGATTGGAACCTTCTTCAGACCTTTTTGAAACCGACTGACTTTATTTCTTATAGTCAGTTTGTGTCAATTCCTAAGGATATGGAGCAGATGAAAATTGGTCAGTGTCTTTGTCCTTAAATCTTATTTTTGCCTTATTTGTTGAACTAGGAGGCTTATGTTTATTTATGTATGTGTAATTGCTGTCTTTTATATGTTTGAAACTTGTCCGTCATGTTCTTTTTGCTGTGTCGTGGCCAGGTCTCTCTTACAAGAGTCTCAATGAGACTCCCCTGGTTAAATAAAGGTAAGTAAATAAATGAAAGAAATTGCATTGACATAGGTCGTTTGAAAGCTTAGCTTAGCTTGAAATCAGTGTACGCTGTTTTAAGATCCCAACATCACTGCAGTTGCTTATTTTGCAGCAGGAGTGCATACAAAAAGAAAAGCCAACATGTTCACCATGTTTCTGCTCTGTTTGAGGATCTGAGGCTCTGGCTCATCAGGAGGCAGCACATAACTGGGAGCTAAAGCATGAAGTGCTTCAGTAAAATCTCCATGTCAGTTCTAAAACCAGTTATTACCAGTGAAGAGAGGCCAAAACAGGGTTGATGTCATCTTGTCTTCCAGTATTTGTTTAAAGTTGTACCAATAATCTAACCAAGATGACATAAAAGCATCTATGACCTTCTGGAGATCGGGTCAAGAGGGAAAAGACCTTATTTTTTAGATGCTCCTCAATTGATGAAATCATGACTGAACAACTTTTGCTACTTGTTTTTCAATGAAAGGTGAAATTTGACACACCCTGGCCTGCAGGTTTGACGTTTGTAGACAGGGCGGTGGGTTGTTTTTGTAATACTGATAGGACAATTAAAATTTCAGATTTGTTTTCATTTAGCTGGAGAAAGTTTTGGGACATGCAGCACTTTATTTCTGACAGACAAGGTAATATCCAGTGTTTCCCTACACAAAGCCTTTACTTGATAACCCATTTAATGGCTGCGCCGGAGCAGGTTATGTTCCAGATAAGATATCAATGCTGTAAAAGCAACGCCTACTGACCAATCACCTCTCTTAGAAAAAGACATCACCGTTTGTATGTTTCGTAGTTTAGCCTGGATTATGTCTTTAAGTTCTTCAATGAGAAAAGAAAAGCAAGGTGATCAGATTAAAGTAGTTTGTGAAAATAAGGTGAATAATTAGGTAGAAAAAAAATTGTGAAATAATAAATAACCTTACTGTAAAATAGGGTAGTGTATTCTTAATATGTTCAAATAAAATATACAAATACCTTGGAACACTACAGGTCACAAAGAAGAGGCCTCCCACCAACCACTACAGAAAGTTCTGTTGGATCAATATGATTAAACCCAGTCTAGAGCACTTTTCAAGGCAATCCAGTAGAATAGAATGATCGACAGTGACAAATACTGAGCTGAGATCTCCAGCAGCAGCTATAAGATCTGTGAACGGAAACCTAATTTAAAATGTTCAAAGATATTATGATTACTCATAAAATAAATCAGCTTTGTTGAGTTAAGGTCCTTATTTGTCACATCGTTTACAGTGAAGGCCAGAACAGCGCTGGCAATGAAATCCGTGTTCTCAGGCTCCCTCCAACAACCTCTTTTAAAATCCAGAAGGTCAAGGCTTGGTTTCTTAAGAAGTGGGTACACTTACTGCATGCTTGAGGCAGGAGGGAACTCAGCCAGTGGACAGAGCTACTTACGATGGATACAATAGTGAGACCAACACTGTTATAAACCTCCTTCAGAAATCTGGCAGGCATAACATCTGAAGGACTTTGCCTTACTTTGAGAACTGTGTCCTTTTAAAGTGCATAATGAAATGGCCTCAAAATGAGCAAAGCATAGAGGATCACCAGTGACATGAACAATCTGGAGTGTGATTTCATTTATTTTGTCTGTGAAGGACAGCACCTGCTCACAGAACATGGAAAGACTTCGGTTAGTTCACCAGGAGGTAGGTTGATTACGGATTTGACCGTTTTGAAAAGAACTCTGGGTTTATGATGTTTTAATGATGTTGGGGAAAAATAGGAGGATTGGATCTTTCAGAATGTTATGATACCACCAGATGGTCCTTTCTCATTATTTCTTACAGTGTTGTTATGTAGCCATGGCCTGTTGTGAGATAGTTTCATTTTTGTAGGTGCAACCCATTCTCACTCTAAAGTCGTCACACATGGTCAACACCTCTTGGGGTCAGTATGTAATGCCCTGTAGCGTCATTTAAGAACACTAAAAGCTGGTGTAGGATATACTTATCAGAAACGTCAGATTAAGATTTGTTGGATTAACATTATCAGAGCGTATAAACACAGACATCTAGTTCACGCTACGTGGACAGCAAACTAACCATTAGAACCAATACCATGTTTGCAAAATATGGATATGCATGTACATGCATAGGGAGGTGATGACGCAATGGGTAAGACATATGCCTTTGGTGTGAGAGACCCAGGTTCGATTCCCATTGTGACCCATCCACTGTTGTGTCCCTGAGCGAGACACTTAACCCCTCGTTGCTCCAGAGGCGTGCGACCTCTGACATATATAGCAATTGTAAGTCGCTTTGGATAAAAGCTTCAGCTAAATGAATGAATAAATGTATATGATTTTTGCATGAATCAAAGTTCTGCATACTTCTTTATGTCCCACTTTTTCTCTTTTTGCGATAAAGATTTAGGGAGGAAAAAAGATTTGGATTATTCCGACACCACATGAATGCACCATCAGGCACCACAGGTGGAAGGAGGGCCTTTGAAAAACATTAGCTTTGTGGTCAGAACCACATAAGCTAGCCTCACAGAGGTCAACACTTTCAAGAATAAAACCAGAGGAGAGAACACTGCCCCGGGTGTTTCCCTTTAAGTGAGTCGGACACTCATTGGACTGAGCTAGATTAAGAAGATTAATAAATTCTTCACAATGTCTATAAAACCCGTAGTAAAAGAGGAACTAGTGTTTCATGTTCCATTTAATGCAACTCAATCACCTAGATTCAACCAAGTCTCAGCAAGCATAATTAAATCTAAACTGATTTGATAAAAGATGTCTGGTATGATTTTACAACATTAAACAGTCCAAACTGAGTTAGGAGACGGATGTTGAACAGGACTGACCAGGGAAGCATAAGGTGAGGCAGCAAGGTTGACAGGAACCAGGGCTCTCATTTACAAGGATAA
This sequence comes from Micropterus dolomieu, assembly GCF_021292245.1. Taxonomy (NCBI): domain Eukaryota; kingdom Metazoa; phylum Chordata; class Actinopteri; order Centrarchiformes; family Centrarchidae; genus Micropterus; species Micropterus dolomieu. Next base: position 32,653,664 of record NC_060168.1, on the reverse strand, counting down.
GTGTAAGTAAAATATGTCCCAATGCGTGCAAAGATTTAAGAGACAGGGGAAACTGGTGACTCAGATGGTGAAAGTAGAAATTAAATGAGAGAGGTATCAATATGTATAATGTTTGTGCTAGTTGGCAGGTGGCAGGTAATAGAATTCTGGAAAGTCTGGCTTGCCCTCCCCTGAAATTAAGCGTGAATATACTGAGTCCTTTTCACCTCAACCACGTTAAAGATTCTGTATATGAGATTATGAATATTAGTATAGCAGCAAACAGCTGTGTGTGTTATCCCAGGCTCTCTGTTCTTTGTTTTGTACAGCCAGTCTGCATGAGCGTGTATTTCAGTGCAAGCAAGTTCCTGGTGGAGCTGTGTCTTTTCTCATCTAATACTGTGAATTAAGGGTTTATTTTCACCAAACCAGAGCTGGTGATTGTTGGAACAGTGGAAAGACTAACGGAGACAGTTTTGGTGAGTTTTATTTTGTTCCTGTCCTGTTTGAATGAAGTAGGTTTTACAATAAGCTTTGAGGTAAAATGGTTTTCTCAGTGGAGTCTGATAACATTCAATAACATCAAGGAATTGCACACCAGAGTATCAGTAGTTTTTAATGTTTTAATACTGTGCATGTATCAACAGGTACAATTTAGCTTTCATTTAGTTTTTGTGTGTAAAATCACTGCAGTGAACACGACCGGGCTGTCAGGTGCTCTGAGACACCGCCGTGGCTGCCATACACTTTGCCTTCTCCAGTCAACTCACCCGGCACATAATAAAAGATAAAACTGCTTTACCGGGTTCCTCTATGGTCTCAGCCATATCAGTGTCTCCCACCTTGTCTGACACGATGCCACACACACTGGTTTCTCTGAGGCCATTCTGGGACTCAATTCTCCTCTTTTAGATCTGACCATTTGATACAGTACACTGTCCTGTTTGATGAAGTCACTGCATTAACCGCAGCAGCATGTTGCCACTCACAGCTTTTACTTTTGTAAGTGACCCCACTGCTGTGGCCACCAAACAACGTCTGCTTTCTGACCTCCAACTCATCCACAAGCACCTCCATTTCTGGGTCAGAGTGATTCTTTCTTGGTCTTCCTCTCAGTGGATTCACCATAAACGACTATTAATTTGCAGCTGCAGGCCCATTTCTATGCATCAACATTCATGAGGTGCTTTGCGTTGGCCATTTAGGGTTGAATATGAGGCTGATCCACGTGCGCACATTTCCATGTGGACTGTGACTTCTGAAGGGAACATAGCAGGTGTGCATATAAGTGTGATACGCACACCATTTTCGACTTTTGTGTAGTGCAGGTACACTTCTAGTTAGGATCCCACTCACTGTTGGAAAAATGAGATTCCAGATTATTACCATTCACTGTGGTGCTGCATTTCCAGTGGGGGACTCTGGTACTGGTAGCAATAGGAATAGCCATGACAATTATTATTATTATTATTTTTATTTACTTTAAAATCTATACTTTTATTAATTTAATTTGAAGATTCTCTCTGTCAAGCCCTCAGCCAAAAATCTGGTTTTGTTTTGAAGCCACATAAAGAAAGATGATCAGTTATATTTTTTATCATTTGAGAAATATAGCCAAGTCTTTTATTTGAGCCACAGATCTTGAGAAACTCCTCTACGCTTTTATCTCCTCCCGCCTCGACTATTGTAACTCCCAACATACCTGTCTCAGTCAGAAATCAATTCATCACCTACAGTTAGTCCAAAATGCAGCAGCTCGACTTTTAAATGTCTTAAAGAATGTGAACATATCGCTCCAGTTTTATCATCCTTAAGACTGATCTTAAAGTGGTAATATTATGCTCATTTACAAGTTCATAAATTAGGTTTAGGACTACTTGCCAATCTACTTTTACTTGTAACAGACTACTTTCACAGTACTAGTACTTTTACTTAAGTAAAGGATCTGAATAATTCGACCACTACTGTGTTGAAGCGGTGATGTAACACACTGTTGTTGTCTTGGATAGAGTTATTTCCAGATGTTTGTGGTTCAGGATGTCTTCTGGGAAAACAGATTTCATCCTGCTGAGGGAATGAGAGCAGCCAGAGGTTGGACCGGACCACTGAATAATGCGCGCACACACAAACACACACAGTTGACTAATAGTGCTGATTAGGCTTAATAATTAATGAGCAGTCCAACCTGCTGCTGCTGGAGCGCATCCATCCATGATGTTTTTCTCCCTTTTCTGTACTCAGACACTCAGCCGCTCGCCTCCGGAGCTTAAGGATAACACTCCCTGATTCTCTTGCACATTCTGATTTCTACTTTTCCCAGGTTAAAAAACAAAACTAGATTTTCACAAGTTGGACTGTTTTGCTGCTTATTTGTCTGCTAAAACACAGATAAAGTTTAGTTGTTTTTTTTGCTGCAGGCAGAATCACAGAAACAAGCCCTGCTGATCCACACAGCCTCACTACATTATCTAGTTTGTTAGTCCACCTATATTGATACTTGCAGGCACAAACATGCATTTCTTTTGCCACATATAAAAGCCATTACCTTTTTATATAAAAACAGTAACCACAGTGGAGAGAATAACGTCCAGTAAACACTGTGGAAAAAAATCAATAGTCTCAATACAGATACATGTATATTTAAAATGTATGAGTTCAGGGAGAGAGTGAGGGTGAGAGTGAAAAATAGAAGCAATTATATGTTCTGTAAAAATCATTATATATATGTATATATAGTTACAACGGGCTCACAGGCCGCAACAAACAAGGGAGATGCACACCACACTTAACAATAACAGTTGCAATGAGGTGTGGAAGGCAGAATCAGCGGTGGAGGAAAGTGCATGAGTACAATGACTAATATGGGGTGCATGTTGTCAATGCAAAAAAAGAGGTAATGCTAAAGGCAGCAGAGCTCGGTGGAAAGTGAAGGGACCAACAACAACTGGCGTCTGGGGAGGCAGGCTTGAGGAAGTGAGGAACACTGGCCAGGTGCTCCCAGTTAGCTTAAGTGCACCTCAGCTGCAAGGACCTGCAAGAGACACAAACACACAGGACCAAGGCACAGGGCTCTGGTGCCCTCACAATATACACTGAACAAATTTATAAACGCAACCCTTTTGTTTTCGATCTAAGACTTTCTCTATGTACACAAAAGGCCTATTTCTCTCATATTATTCCCAAATCTGTCAAATTCTGTGTTAGTGAGCACTTCTCCTTTGCCGAGATAATCCATCCACCTCACAGGTGTGGCACATCAAGATGCTGATCAGACAGCATGGGTACTGCTCAGGTGTGCCTTAGGCTGGCCACAATAAAAGGCCGTAGGCTGGCCACAATAAAAGGCCACTCCAAAATGCAGTTTCACTGTATTGGGGCAGGGGGGGTTATGGAAACCAGTCAGTATCTGGTGTATCCACCATTTGATTAAAGAGAAGTGTGTGTTATATATATATATATATATATATAATATATGCATGCACGCACGGTATCGGTTATTATAAACAGCTTATATTTTTAATGTTAATGAGGCCCATCAGATGGTTAAAGTTTACCCAAATTACCCCCCCCAATAACTACACAGATAGTTTTGGTTTGGACATATCCGATCTTGCAGTATCCACTTGTAGTGAGGACAGCATAACTATACTTTTTTTATGACTATGTTAGGCACTTGCAACATGTGGTTAAGGTTCAAGAGTGAAAATCCAAAACGTGAAGGTCCCGACTCAGAGATCGGCTCGCCCCATCGTCTTCTTCTTCTCTTCTCTTTAAAACAAAACACAGATGTAAATCTTAAAGAGGCCGAACATCAGAGGAACTTCTGACTGTGACTCCAGATACGGTCTCTCTCAGTTTGGAAGTGATTATCCGCTCTCTCTGCTCTGCTTTCATGTGCTAATATCATGTTAATTCACTATTAATATTCCAAATTCTCTCAAATTTGACTTACAGTATGTTCAAAGTTTAATTTAATTTCATCAGTAGTTTATATGTTTGAACTTCTGACCCTGACAGTCAGCTCATTTGCACGCACGCACTAATAATTTGATTTGAACCAGATTAAATAGAAACTTGAGTGTAGCTGTGTAAAGTCCTTAATCTGATTATTTTAATGTCAGGAAGGTTATAATCAGATCAACACAGAGACGGCTCCTGCTCAGTCCTTTCTTCCTCTGAGATTGTTGTTACAGTGGAGGTCAAAGGTCAGGGGACTGGGGAAGTGCTGACTCACTGATGAATGATGAAACGAAGTGAGCTGAGTTTTCTCAGGCGGTGTGAAAATGAATTTAAACATTTTTTGCCGTTGCTTCCAGCTTTCAGAGTTATCACAAAACACTTTTCAGTTAATGTCTTTTCTTTCTGTAATTCCTGTATTTTATTCTGAATGACTTCAGCTTTTTTGTGGCTGAAGGAGATTTTGCATTTGTGTTTGAAAGAACAGTGGCTTCACAAACAGTGTAATACAAACAAAGTAGGTCTAAAGTCAAAGTGTTTTTCTACCTGGAGGGGGTGAAAAGCCTGCATCCCACTGCCTCTCCAATCCCTCTCCAATAACTCTGTCTTTGTGGTTTCAAGTGAAGAAAATGGCTCATTATCGAAGACATTCATGGTGTTGCACTTGGTCGTGGAAAAGTGGCAGATGTAGTTGTGTGAATGACTGTGTAAAGTGGGGGGAGATTGTCAAACTGTCTGTCACCATCTTTCTGGCTCTGGCACAGGACTGTGTAAGTAGGTAAACTTTAGTTGAATAGCACTTTTCACAGAGACAGAGTCGCAAAGAGCTTTACAACAACATTACCATGTACAGAACAAGATAAAGAAAACAAAGATAAAATGACCCCCCCAGAGTCACATGACAAAGTGAGCCAAAAGCCGATATGTAATAAAAATACATAATAATTTCATAGTATGTAGTAGGACAGATGATAAATACACAGTAAGTGGTAGAAAATGCACAATAAATGCATAGTACGTAGACCTGGTGCATGCAGGTTACCCAAACGTCTAAACAGGTGTGTCTTTAGCTGCCTTTTGTAAGAATCCACAGAATCAGCAGACCGTGAGGGTGGGGGCAGAGCAGTCAAAAGTCCGGGTCAATCACGTGTGCGTGAAACAGGCAGCAGGTTTAGCTTAGTGGATGTCCCCATACTTGATCCCGCCTACAAAAGCTTTGTTTTCCAAACCAGGGACACAATCGATACAAGTCAACGAGAACAACACCGCGCTGCTATTCACCGGTTAAGCACCAGGCTGGCTACGAACTGGGGAGGCAGATGTTTGTTCATGTGTTCACTGATCATCATCAGTCCGGGGTTCCTCTTTTTCTTTACACCAACAAAAATGGATTGCCTCAAAGTTGAGACTGACGTAACGGTAAGAAGCTGAGAAGGTGCGGCTGCTGGCAGTTCAGGCCGGACCACTCTCTTTCATGCCTTTATTGACTGATCTGATTTCAACAGTTATAAACTGGCGGCGTGTCAAAACACTAGCGCTTGTCATCTTTTGCTTAAGCCCATAGACGATTGGTGTCTTTACAATGATGCACATCAAGAATCCACTGTTTTATTTCGCAGCGTTGAGGCCTGTCAACACTCCAGATCAGCACACTCCGGCTACTGTAGCATGATTATTCTCTCTGTTCGACACCACTGGTGTGTGTTGCATTTAAAGTATAATGTTAAATAAAGTTTTTGTTTGTCTTCATCCATTTTTAGTTCTATTCAGTGTGTGTACAGAGTGGCGGCAGTAGCTCAGCCCGTAGGGACTTGGCTGCTTGGAGCGCCTGACTATGTGGCGGCAAATAAACTCTCAGATGTCACGTATCAGAGTCTGCTCCGGTCAAATTCACACGACACTACGACGACTATTGTCACAACCCCACACACACGCTAAAACATGTCATGTCATGTTGTCAGTGTGTAAGTTCTTCACCGTGAGTGGAGTAGACACAACACTAGTAATCTGTAAACCTGTACGGCCAAAATAAGCCTTGTTTCCCCGCACAGAATTTAATTGGGTGGACCCACCAGGTACATTGACAGAGACACGGACAGACAGACTTTTCCATTAAAGTAAAGTTACAAAAATTTTTGTTTATGCAGTTAATTATAGTTCTTAGAAATAAATAAAATTGGAGTCAGAATCAGACTATTACAAAATCGGAAATTGGATCATTGCTTCTCTAATTAGTGCATGTCTATAGGTTGTATGTGTGCATCTAAAGTAAGGTAAAGAACCCAGTGATGTGTCCTGTTTTTATTATCTGATATCCAGTTAAATAAAGGTAAGATGAGCCGGTTTCCCAGAGACATTGCTGTAACTAAGGTGGCTGGTTCCTCTGAGAAATCAAAGTATTCTTGTGTTTGTGTTGATTCTTCTCTCTACCTGTTCAGGTACTGAGGACTCACCTGCAGCCTGCTGTCTCTGCACGGTAATGTCCTCTAACAGCAGAGTGATTTCCTCTGTCCTTGTCGTGTGTGTGTGTGTGCTGTCAATCAGTCCCTGGTGGGCCTGCTTCATTTCACTCAGGTCTGTGTTTTTCTGTTTCCTCATCACTTTCTGTCTATAAATAAAAACACATCACCATCAGCCCTGCGGTCATCTGCGTTTGGGTAACGTGTTCCCTCAGGCGGATGTCTCAGGGGGAACAGTTGCATCACATAAACAGAGCGGTGACTCTGAACGTCACTTTCACACTTTTTATGAGACAGCGCCTGGAATATGATGCTGGTATCAGTCGATCCGAGCAGGGGAACAGGACAATGAGTGCAGAGGCTAAATAATAATAGAAATAAAACTGCAATTAGCAGAGCCATCTCACAGCCCCTCAGCCCTACAAGCGCTTTTCACTGATTTGATCTAACTCCCCTGTTTAACCTATAAAATTAATAACTAACGTACTGGAGACAAGATAGTGGCGTTTTGTAACGTTTGTCCAGGGCTCTGCCTTTGAACTACTTCCTTGTTCAATAATGGGCACTTTGCAGCCTCGATTTAATTTTTATTTTGATCTTTGTTAGGAGAAGTAAATGAATTCAGTTGTTTGATACTCCAGTTGTGTCCAATCCCCAAAATCAGTCTTAGACTTCTGGAACTCTGCTGCCTCTCTTTACGGCCTTCCAGTGCAGCATTGAACGGGTTCTTCTTAAACCACTCAGTTGTCTTGACTCCTCTTCTTAGACCCTTTTAACCCTCAAATATCTTCCCAGGTCTCTGAGGTCTTCTGATCTAAAGATGTTTGCTGTTCCATGGTCTATGCTGAAACACAAGGGGCATCTAGCCTTTACTTCTGGGCCCTTTTAGAGGGTGGAACAGCCTCTCTTTATATTAGAAGTGCCCCCATAATTGAAACCTTTCAGATGAAGTCCCACCTCTATGGCTATTTTTATTCTTCAACTTGTGGACCGGCACAACTTCCCCTTATCTTCCAGAATCTATTGCACAGCACTTTGAGCAGCGTTTGGCTTTTAAAGGTTCAGACATCACTTTATTTCAGCACATGGAACTGTGATCTGGCAAAATGATTCATACAGAAACCAGATTCAGTCATTTTGATTTGCAAAATTTTTTATTCAGTTCAACGGTTTTCTTATTTGTTCTGTTTTGATGATCTTGCTGCTACTTTGAGTGGGAAAGCCAAGTGTTAAGTTAAGCACACAGAGGGTTTTGTTTCTTCACTTGTCTTTGCTGTCCCAGTTTGTGGCTTTTCTGTTAACAATAAATACAAAGAAACAAAGAAAATCACAGTAACTTAAGCATCAGAACAAATCATTTACAGATAATGTGCAGTGTCACAGTAACTTGTCCCAAAATCATTACACATCTCACCTAATATATCCACACTAGGAGAGCTGAGTTAATCATCCATTAAAAGATATATTGTAAGCAGGGCTGGGCGATATGGCCAAAATTGTTATTTCATATCATTAAATTTTGATAATTATCACGATAAATGAAATGATTATTTCTTTCAAGTTCAAAGACTGATTTTTGCTCCTGAGTGAAAGCTGAACTTGACAAACACTTGATGCCAAACGGTGGATCATTTGTCAACAAAAATGCACGAGTAAAATTAAGTATAAACTGTTGCAGTCTCTTTTCTCAACAAAATAAGTATCTTTATAGACAATTGAAACACTAATGAGTTTGCGATTCAGATGAATTTAATCAAAAATTATATAATTATTAAACATTTCTTATATTTTTTGGGGGGGAGAAAAATTACATTGCAATAATTATCATTCTTGTTTTATTGCCCAGTCCTTATTTATAAGTCCTGTTTTTCATTACAGTTGTGGGTTAGATTGTGACTTACACTTGAATTGGCTCAGTATTTGTAAGAGTGGGGCTGAAAAGATGCAAAAATCAGCAGCTGCTGTGAGGTACAATGTGTGTTCTACCTCAGTCGGAAAGCTGCTGGAGAAGAACTTGATTTCTGCTTTCACCTCCAAAATCACAGAATCAGGCAGGTTTGAGGATAAACTGGCGCCATGTCCCATTCCAGTTTAAGCATGGCTGAAACATAACTGATGGACCCTCCTGTAATTAGGATTATTAAATAATAAGCTATTCCACCTGCAGTCAGTCTGCTCCTGTGTTTCACTAAACTGTATTTGTTCTTGTGCATTCACCTTCCTACAGAACAGAAACCGTGGGTGTTTTTATTGTTTTTTTTTTGGCGCTGAAACTTTCTCTCCCAGCGGGGTCAGAAAAAAAACACAAACAAGAAAACAATTTAATGACCCTGCTTTCCTCAGCGCCAATTTGAATAGATGAAAGGGGAAATTAAATCTTGTTTATGAGACAGTGCTGATGGCGGATGCAAAGTGTCAAGGCGAGCGCACCCGGCGCCGGGTCGTCACCGGCAGATTGTTCCACAAGTGTTGACATGATTGACTAAGTGAAAACATATGGCAAGGGACGCAAGGACGGCCCTGGGGACCTTCGGCTCGCTCGCTACTGAAGGACCCCCCCCCTCCCCACCCTCACCACCCTCACCACCACCACAATGCTCTCCTCCTCATCCTTTTACCTTCTCTCTATCTCTTCCGCCCCCTCCCTTTTCCAGCTGAGTGGTTACTAATTGAACAGGGTGTGGGCTGCGTGTCAACAGCCAACAATGAGGTCATAAATCTTATGTGAGCGACCACCATGCTTCCCTACCTCTGCACACAGAGTCATCGCTGCAGCTCCTCAGTTCTTTAATGATTCACTTTCAGTTAATAACTCTGCTCTGTAGCGCTTTAATAACACAATTTCTCTGTTGTAACACCATCAGGCCAGAACCCAGAAAGCCAACATCAAGCATCTCTTCAGCTATGACAGCCAGACTATGTTAGGATGTCCTGAATGTCAGTCTACATCAGTATGTTGAGCTTATACTGTGTGTTCTGGTCTGGCTGGTTTGTTGTTTTTCCACACAGTAGGAGATGCAGTGTTTGATACACTCTACTTTACAGCGGTACAGGGGCAGCCGTGGCTCAGGAGGTGGTGTTCGATCCCCTGCTCCGCAGATCGAAGTGCCCTTGAACAGGACACTGAACCCCAAATTGCTCCCGATGGTTGGTCAGCAACCGGCGCGGTAGCTCGCTGCTATCTGTTTGTGAGTGTGTGTGCGTGTATGGGCAGCAAAACCTTGTCAAGAGTTTGGATAAAAGCGCTACAAGAATGTAGCAAAGTAAGGTTATCACATCAATATATATATTATGAGGCAGCTCAGTTTATCAGTCAAGAACAGATAACCAAACTACTCCCAACCAAGTAAAATCAATAAAAAAGAAAATATTTAATGCAAAAAAACTACATTGAGTTTCAACAACAGAGCCAACATACATACAGAGTGCATACTGACTCGCACATGCCCAGCACATATACACATGCTCAGATTGGTACATTTAAAGCATGCAAAGTCACACAGTTGGCCATAAAGCGCATTTCATCTAAAAAAAAAAACACTCTACAAATTACAACAGTTTGTTTGTCCCCTTCCTGTTTCAGCATGACGATGCCAAAGCAAAGCAAAGCAGCTCCATAAAGGACTGTTTTTTCTCAGTTTGGTGTCCCGACCTCATCCCCATCCAACATTTGTTAAACTGGACCACCGACTACGAGCCAGACCTGATTTGGAGCAAATCCTTGCAGCATGTTGAACATCTGGTTGAAAGGCTGAAACCAGCCGGAGTGGAGGCTGATAGAGCTGTAGATTATTAAACGTGGTTTTGGAATCACAAGTTCAGTTTTATCATATAAATAAATATCAAATACCAAAGATATTTGAGTCGAATGTTCAGGTGACCACATACCTTGGACTGGGGGTACATACATACCTGGGTATTTGTATAAAAATCTGTGTAATGCTCCTCTTCCTTCTCTCTCTCTCTCTCATTGCCAATCAGCTGACAATCTGCCGCTTGTTGACATTTTCCTTTTCTATCCCACAGAGAGGTTTTTTTTCTCCTTCCTCTCCTGTTTTATAATCACTACAAGTTTTTTAATCAAATCTAATCAACTCAGCAGGATCAGCACAGTGAGCTGTTATCCTGCCTTACATAAGAAACACTGTCAGTCCTCAACACACACACACACACACACACACGAGCAATTAGCTTGTAGAAACAAACTCTTCGTGCAACTTCCTCAACTGCCTCCTTCAGCAATAATCAGACTAAAACAACTCGACCTGTCATTGGAACTTTGATTTATCCACCTAAGATGTTTCTGAATTAACTGAATTAAGTGACATTTGGCTGTTAGGGATGCAGTGTAGTAGACTCTTTAAATACCTTCAGTACTACAGACTGGTTGTTAGTCCAGGTATCCAGGTTCTAGAAAAGCCCACAGTACATTTAAAGCTTATTGTTCTATATGCTCAAAACATATTACCAATGTCAGACCTCTCACATTACATCCTTTGTGTTGAAAGTTCTGCATGGGCCTAAAACTAAAACTTAATCCATGCCTGTCCCCGTTGTACCTGACCAGACAGAACCCCACTGTTACAGTGAAACAAACTTTGCTTGCTGGGCGAATGCAAAACACTCACAACAGTCTGTTTCTTTAGTTCTTTCCTACTGGACAGTCCCTGTAATACGTAGACAGAGAAAGAGAGAACATTCCTTTCAATTTACATTTGAAAACAACAACAAACCCAAGCCTTTACACAACAAAATGGTCCAATCTGAGCTGCTACCCGTCAGTACTTACAACCCAGGGCCGGGATAATAATTCAGGATGGGAATCTAAGGCCCCCGTCCAAACTACTGCGTTTTGGTTTTAAAACGGAGACCTTTTGCTAAGTTTGCACCTCCCGTCCAGAATAAAACGGCAAAAACGAAGACCTAAAACAGAAAACGCTGCAGAACCCGTTTTTCATTTTAAACTCCGGAGAGCGTTTTAGTGCAGGCGGGCAAAAACGGAGGACTTTAGAAACGATGACACGGACGCTCACGTTTGGCTCATGCAAAGCAGAAACACGATTATAATTAAAATATATATAGATTAAAATATTTTGTACTGTGCAAATAACTCTTATAGCCTAGACTTATACTGTGTAAGTCGCCGTTTACTTTGTGACGACTCCCAGTCTGTTTTTCCACCACAGTCCCAGTAACAGTTCCAGCTCGTTATTGGTCCATGGAAAAAAACAAATCTTGTGTGGTTCTTCGTCTGTAGTGCTTTTTTCTTTCCCCAAATCTTCTACAACTACGGGATAGACCATTTGCTTCATGTGTACGTGAACGGCCACCAGCTGTGCATTTTCAGTCATTTTAATGTAGACAGAGATCAACTCTAAAACACTGCTGTGGACGGAGATTGTAACCGTTTTAAAAGTAGTGTGGATGGGGCCTAACATTAGCTCAGGCCAGTCTCCACACACACACACACACACACACACACACACACACACACACACACACACACACACACACACACACACACACACACACACACACAAAATAAACCACGTATACTGTAAACCGTTTTGTTGAATTATGTGTTCTGGTTACACATCTCCTGCTTCTTCCTGCAGTCAGTGCTGGAAGTGGGCCGGTACCCACCGGTACGCAGTACAAGCACTTCTAAATTTTATCCCTTGGCGTGCCAGACTTTTTCTTGTGTACTGGTACTTCTCACATGATACCGTTATTCTTTCCTGCCCTCTTCATATCAGGTTCTCTGGACGCTACGTGACGCTCACCTGTTCCCGTTCTCGCCTCCCTGCTGCTCTCTGTCGGCGGAAAAAAGCTCGGCTGCCTTTCACGCCGCCTTGTGCAGAAAGTATCTCGTCAATGTCACTTTTTGTGAACCAACCAATCACAGCCTGGATGGGGCGGGACATCAAAAAAATGCTGACAGTTATAGGTGTCATTTAGACTGGGAACGCTGGGGACATGTCCCAATCAGAATGTCCTCATCACTTTTTTGAAAGAATTTCTTAAAAATGATCTAAAAATGGCTTGCAACAGGAAATATTAAATGTTAAAAACAAATAAATGCTTTAAGAAAGCTTTATTTTCACAATAAGATATGCAATGCAATTTAAATATAGAAGAAAAAATGTTCATTGTCCCTGAAAAGTTACTTCAGCTAAAAAAAACCAAGCTTCTTATTACTAAATCGTTATATTTTGAACTGTCACCTGCCATTTTCCCTTCATATAAATAAACATTTCCACCATAAATTGGTGCAGAAAATGCAGTAAATTAAGAGCTTAATGCTCAAAATCTTAAATTTCAGCCCTGAATATTCTTTTAAAATAGTGTTTAAATCTTCTCGTCTTGTTCTCGTGACTCAAGTGTATTATAACTCCCCTGCCAGCTGATACGCCAACATGTGAATGGAGAGTACCAGCACCTATTTTTTCCCCACTTCAAACACTGCCTTTAGCGCAGTATTAGATGTGATATAATGGCATGTTTGTTTTTTAACACTAGCCATGCCCCTTGCCTGTGTATTTTACAGCATTTAGTCGCACTTTCCTCCCGGGCTTTTCTGTTTGTGATGCGCTCCCCCTCAGCTCCACCTTTTCTCCTTCTCTCATTCCCTCTTTCTCCTGCGGCATCCACTTTTGCTCCACGCTGCTCGGGCATGTTCAGTCCACACACTGGCTGAACGTTGTGTTGATATCAGGTGTGGGCTGTTACCTGATACAAGTTTCTATATATTTAATGTTTTCAGGGAATACATTCCCTGCAGTACATTAGTACGCTATGAATTCCTGGAAACTCCATCATGCTGGCTCTGCTGTCAAAAATATTTTATAAATCCAACCAAATGACAACTTCAAAGTATAAGTCTGGTATTATATGTTTGTTATCGTCAATAAATCCCTCTTCCCTACATTGTCTGTGGCTCTCAGCTCCAACCCCATAGGTTCCTCCTGAGGACGTAAATCTTTAAACAAAGTTCAGTGATTTCCTAAAAACAGCTGACCACTGTAGTTTTTAGCAAAGGTACTCAAACAGGAGGAAAAGGTGCATTTGTTGGGGGCTATTTTCAGCAGAGCGTTAATCCACATTTGGTACTCTAGTGAGTATTTAGGGCAGCAGGACGGTGTTTGAGGGATTGAGTCAGAATAAACTACAGTGTCTGTGTGTTCATGTTGATGTAGGAACATGTCAGCCAGTCCAGCAGTGAGGCTCACTGATGGGTTTTTAATAGTTTTTGGAGCTCTATTGCTCGGAGGAAGAAGACATATCAGGCTTTGATTCACACACAATACATGTTAGTAGATACATTCACTGTTGGTGTCTATTCCAGGTCTTTGATAACAATTAGAAAACTTCAGAATATTACCAACCTCATTATTAAAACATATGGGAAACAAAAAGCTGATTTTTAAACTTGCCCATTTAAAGTGACACCCCTGAACCAGCTAAAAATTCATCCTGCTCTCGACACCCCTGCAGTTACAGTGTCTGTGAATTGCTAAATGGAGTGAAAACAACGCCTGAATGGGATGGTGATTCTGCAGATGCCTCCATAAAAGCCTCCACAAAGTCACATTTTGTGTGCCGCAAATTTCGCTTTATGCCGCTGGAAAGGAAATCAGCAGCCGCCGCCTCCGATGCCACAGCTGTCGTCGAGGCATCAGTTTTGGCAGGAGGCCGGTGGGTTACGGCTCGCGGCGTAAAGAGCACAGAGAGACACGAGCAGATAAGATGAGGAGGATGTGTGTGTAAACAGATGGCTGTAAACAAAGTAATGATAAGTAACCAAACTCAACACTCAACTGCCAGCTGAACGCCGCTCCTTCCAGGGTCTCTGAGGAAATCTCAGAAAACAAGGCGCTTCTCACATCTTGTGTGTGTCTAAGACTTCTCTTCCAAACTCTCCCGGGTTCTCCTCCTCTTCTTCCTTGCACGTTTGGGAGGTGACATCGCTGAGCTAAGAAATAAATAAACTAAGTGCCGCCGCCGCCGCTGTTACTGCTTCTTGGGCAGAATTGATCCCCTGCGAGATGTGGACTTTCTTCCATCTGCTCACCACTAATTAACAGACAAGGGCTTCCCAGAAGAGAAACTTGTGCCGCGCTTCCTCCTCCTCGGCTGCAGACCTGTAGGGAAACAACACGCTGGCCTCAGCAGACACTTCAGCCTGCGAGGTGAGACAATCAAAATGCAGGATCACTTGAAACACCGAGTACGGTGAGGTTTTTATGGCTGACGCTGAGGTGGAGACTCACTGTGACACAGACCTGCCGAAGTGCCCTGTTTGATGCCCCTATGGTAGATAAAAACACGATAAAGTGAACTCTAGGCTGGCCAGATTTGCCAGACAATGTGATAAAGTGTGTATTTATATATTGCCAATTCATGCTCTTATTTACAAAAATAATTCCCACCATAGGCAAGCATTTGGTGACGGTGCCAAAGAAAGAGCCGAACGCAATATCCACACAGGGATGTAAAACAATAGTAACGGTGGTCGTGGTACAGATATCACGGGGACAGCAGGAAGCCTGCAACCACAGATCTAGGCAGGGGTGTACTGGAACTGAAATTCAGCCCGGGACCTTGAGACGGAGAGGCCTTTCACGCGAGCGCCGTGTGGAGACCCGGAGAAAGATTATTAGCAGTTATTTTAACATATAGTGTTGTATTTGTATACAGTCATTTTCAATATGATGAAGACCTTCAAGAAACTTTTTGTGACACCTGCCCCCCCTTAAGTTTGTATTAACAATGAACCACTGCACTGAAGACCAGGTCAGAGACAGTCAGAATGCTAAAATAGTTAAATATAATCAAAAACTACAATGCAGTCCTATAAAATAGAGGTGTGTGTGTGTGTGTGTGTGTGTGTGTGTGTGTGTGTGTGTGTGTGTGTGTGTGTGTGTGTGTGTGTGTGTGTGTGTGTGTGTGTGTGTGTAAAAATCAAATCCCTCAGCTTCAGCTCTGAATAAACCTCTCCCTGGCTCAGCTCCCCCTGTGCTGGACCCTGACTCTGCTTGTACCGATTGTGCAGCTACATATGCATGAGAAGAACATCAGTAATAAATATAACTAACAAATCCATTTTCTAATTCTATCTATGCATAATATGATTGCCTACCCGGCCCTGCACACTGTCCCGTACCTGTCACTGTTTCTGGTTCCATTATCCTCCTCCTGCTGCTTCTTTTCCTCTTCCTTCTCCCACAGCTCCTCCTGTTCCTCCTCCTCTCCTCCTTCCTTCAAATGTTTATAATATATGTAAATATATAATAAATGCATTAAATATCAGTGCCTGTGCTGGGTCTGCCACAGCACCTTTTCACCAAGGAAGAGGTCAGTTAATTTGGTGCATTTAGCTGCCTCTTCTGCAAACATTTGTCTTCTAAATTCTTATTTTTCTTTTCCACATATTTACCTTCTCTGTTGTACTTGTCACACATCCCTGGGCTGAGTTCAGCCCTGACAAAACGTATTGAGATTGAACTCGCCCCAGATGGAAAGTAAACCCCTTTGATCGGCGCCATTGAGCCAGTCAGATTTCAGCGAGGATCGGTCCTAGTTGGGAGGGGCCGCTCGTCCTCCCCCCCCCCTCAATATTGAAAGTATTAGTTTGGCCCAGACTGACAGACGGCCTTTGCTGCAGCTGACCAGCCGGCCGGCCGGCCCGGATCATTTACAGTTGAACATAAGAAACTGAAAAATAAAAACTCTTGAATATCTACTGCTGAACATAGTGTGTGTGTTGAAATCACTCCTTTTGTCAATACCGACCATTAAGAAACTTCTTGGTAGAGCAACATAAGAGATGGGTGAAGGGATCCACAGACCAATAACTCTTTCAACATGCTGTATAAATGTCATGTGAGATTGCTGCATTACAGGCTACTCTAATAATGCAGTCACAAGGAGTACCACTTGGAGTAGGTTCAACATTGAAATACTGCTCACAGGCTATAGCATTAATAATGTACCACCCCAAAAGAACATTTTGCTGATAATATTTCTATACTTACAGTGGTACTCTGCTCTAAATCGTTTGAGAATTAAACATGCAGCAGCTGGTGGACGTGAAATGTGTTTGTGAAAAGTGTGTAGTTTCATCCTGTGTTAATCAGATCTGGTTGGATTCTCACGTACAATGAATTCCAATGCTGACAAGTGGACTATTTCAAACCGGGTTTTTACACACTGGGTCAGGAATCTCTTAAAGTCTTTGGGACTGGAGAAAATCAGACAAACACCATTACTATGGCTACGTTCAGACTGCAGGTCTGAATGCTCAATTCGGATTTTTTTGTTTGACAGTTCACATTATTGTTTAAATGTGGCCCATATTAGACTCCAGTGTGAACTGTAAGTCACCCGCGTCACACGCAGCAGCACGCTGTCGTGCAGAATAAACACAGCCACAGAGGTTAGCGTCGGTTAGCTTATACATGCTAACCCTCCCAATTTTCACAGGAGACTCCCATTTTTCATTCGCATTTCTCCCAAATTATGAATAGTGTTCACACCTTTCTGTCCTTTTCATTCCAGTTTCTGGGCCTGGACAACGCAACTGTCCCAAAACTCACTCCCTCTCTCTCCCCACTGTGTCCACTCGGACAAGTAGCATGCACATATAACTCAGAAGAGAGCTCGCCGTCTGATGGATTTCAGGTGTAAGAAAGGGAATTTGTGGGCAGATGATAGCGAGGTAGAGCAGGAAGACAGCCACATGTTTAATAATGACTTTTGTGGAGCTTTTTCATTCACCGCGGCTCCGTCTACAGCAGCAATAGAAAGATGCATTTAGATGTGAATTTGACCGGTGCGCAACAAATTGTGGGTGTTGAAAGCAAAGCAGTTGGGTGTGTTTCATAAACGTACAGGGAAGAGAGGAAAAAGAAGAGACACTGGAAGCAAATGACAGAAGGAACTGGAGTTTTTGAGATCACACACAGAAACACCCACACAGGTACTCTCTCACAGTCACGACAGGTGCTTCTGTTGCTAGCTAGCTTACATTTAACACAGTTATATACACTGGACGTTTGAGGTGAATAAACACCATCCAGTGGTCAAAATTAGCTTTACTTTGTCTGAACACATCTTTAGACGAGAACTGCAACCGTTTACTAGGATTTCAGACCCTAACTAAACATAATATGTGAGTGTGTCAGTCTAGTGTTTATCACCCTACTATTTATAAAGATTTATGTTTGTTTGAATATGCATACTTGTACCGGCTTGCACCTTAATATTCTCTTGATTTTTATCATTCAAATCAAATTGAGTGGTTTTATTTTGACCATGTACTTGTTTTGTTCTTGTTCTGTTCTTATGTTTATATTAAGTAAACATTTATAAAAAGAGAATTTTTGAAATAAATGACAACTAATCAAAACCTCTACAGGGACTTTTTAAACTTCTCATCTATCAGTTCATCTCTGTAGAAGAAGTTTGTCCCAGTCTATGTAGTAATTCAGGTTCCGAGTTTTGATTTCAGTGTTCCACACATTCTTCTTTGATTTGGTCACTCAGCTTTGTTTCAACATTAAGATTGTAGACAGTGTTGAAGTGAAGCTTCAGGAAGGTCTGGGGGAGCACTACATTGTGAAGTTTGATGTGCAACAGCGTGCATACAGGTGCATCTTTTCCCCCCTAATTTAATTGAACAAGTGAAACGTTCATATACTTTACACTCATTACATCTAACTTGAAGCCAGGCCTTTTTAAACTTTTAATTTAGATGAAAATGGCTTATAACATAAAATCCATATCTATATATCACATCCAGAATATTAGCATAAAGAATGTATAATACAGAAACGTCGACCTTGTGAAACGTTCTGAAACAGGTTCATTTATGCACTCCGTACTTGGTCGGGCCTCCTTTTGCACGAGTTACTGCATCAATGCGGTGTGGCATGGAGATGAGCAGCGCGTAGCACTGCTGAGGTGTTATAAAGCCCAGGTTGTTTTGATAGCGGCCTTCAGCTCGTCTGTATTTTTGTATTTCTGTATTTTGTACAATACCCCATAGATTCAGGTCAGGCGAGTTGGCCGGCGAACAGCAGTCACACCACGGTCAGCAAACCAGTTACTAGTGGTTGTGGCACTGTGGGCAGGTGCCAAGTCCTCTTGGAAAAGGAAATCAGCATCTCCATAAAGCTCGTCAGCAGATAGAAGCATGAAGTGCTCTAAAATCTCCTGGTAGAAGATTGACTCTGGAGAAAACACCAGCACCAGCAGATGACATGGCACCCCAAACCATCACTGACTGATGAAACTTTACACTGGACTTCAAGCTACTTGGATTCTGTGTGTCTCCACTGGTCCTACAGATTCTGGGACCTTAATTTCTAAATGAAATGCAAAATTTACTTTCATCTGAAAAGGGGACTTTGGACAACTGACCAACGACCTTCTGTGGCTAACCCTCCTTGTGGAGGGGGTCAGTGAGTGTCTTTAGATGGAAAAGTTGTCCATCTAAAGACCATCTGTCTTCCCCATGATTGTGGCTGAGTGTACCAACATTTCTGGATTATACATTCTTTATTCTAAAATTAAGAGATATCGATTTTTGATTTCCATGAGCTGTAAGCCTTAATAATAAAGATTAAAACAAAAAAAAATGCATGGAATATTTCACTTTATATGTAATGAAACTAAACTATAGGAAAGTTTTACTTTTTGTATTAAATTACGGAAGGAAATGTAACTTCCTGAGATGCACCTGTATTGTATTGTAATTTCCTAACAGACACGGGATTTGAGTGCAAAAAATGGAGGACACAAATAAATAAATTCTCACAATACTTCTTAAAGTGAAAATCTCAAACATGCCACAGAAATAGGGATTCAAATGTCTGCTGGTGTTTTGCTTCTCTTTTGAGGAATAATGCGGGAGAAAGAGAAGGCTAGGGGTCAACCACCATCACTGTTGCCATGGAAACACAGCTCTTAGATCATATATAGTGTGTGAGAAAGCTTTGGCGGAAAATAACTTCCACCATAGGTTGAGTATAGGTTGTCCAGTCTGTATTTATGTACAGCGGTCTTCACTCACAGCAGACGAACACCGAGTCCTGACTGTGCAGAGCGCTCCGTCAGATCTGTGAGAGCATGCAGCGTGTGGAAATCAGCATTTATGAAAGAGCTGCTGATTCAGGCCGAGCCGCCGTGATTTGCAGCCAAGCTTCATTTGCAAAAATCATGACAGGGGCAATACACCCGACAGGCTGTGTGTGTGTGTGTGTGTGTGTGTGTGTGTGTGTGTGTGTGTGTGTGTGTGTGTGTGTGTGTGTGTGTGTGTGTGTGTGTGTGTGTGTGTGTGTGTGTGTGTGTGTGTGTGTGTGTGTGTGTGTGTGTGTGTGGATGCAGTTGACGGACAGGCGGAGGGAAAACGAGGCAGAGTTACGGCCTTCACCAGCAGCTCAGTGACACAGAAACACTCAGATATAATGAAGAAAGTGCAAACGAAGGAATTACCTTCCAAAGCAGTCTGTCTGTAATCTGACTCCAATCTGACACCACTCAGCTGAGGTATGAATTTCTGCTGAATAAAGTAAAACTTTAAGGATCATTTACTAGACCTTCAATAATGGGGTGGTGATGGCGCATAGCCTTTGGTGTGGGAGACCTGGGTTCGATTCCCACTGTTGTGGTCCTAAGTAAGACACTTAACCCTTCGTTGGTCCAGAGGTGTGCGACCTCTGACATGTATAGCAATTGTAAGTCTATTTGGATAAAAGCGTCAGCTAAATGAATAAATGTAATAAATTAATCAAAAAGCTTGAAATGTTGCTGTCACTATAACCTGGTCTGTATACAAACCTGTGACCTATGATGTCACCTACAGCTTGTTGCAAAGTCACTATAAAAGTCTGAAGTTTTTTTTTTTTTGAGACAGAAAATCCTATTTTAATCACGTAACGACCACTCTGACTGAGTGTGATAGGATGGGGTTACCTGTCAATCAAGCAAACATGCAACCACAACTGCCTGGTTCTGGATTAAAGTTGCCCTGTGAAGACACTGATTAGAATCATCCTAAATTTAACGTAATATTGAATGAACCGCCTCATGAAGGAAGATTAGAGTGTGTTTCGCTGCTGGACGACGTCCCTCCAAGTCATGATTCAGTCTTCTCTCTGACAGAGTACCCACAGGTTTTTAAAAGTATTTAAAAAGTCTTAAATTTTACATTCTAAAAATAAGGCTTTAAAAGTATAAAATTTCGGTTACAAAGTATTTATAAAAAGGTCTTAAATCTTTTCTTGTCCTTTTGTAGGATTAAATAAATGCCTAACATCATAAAAAAATATTTTTATGTGTGTGACTTTACAATTTACTCCGTTTGGATCATTGACTGTATAAAAAGTTCGGAGTGACTTGAATGTTATGCCACAGTACAAGTACTGTTTACGTCAGTGTTTAGGTGCACGAGCTCTGCCGTGAGTCAGTCAGTTGTTTGGAAAGAACGCAAAACGTCTCGCACCATGCTACATTTACATTTACTCATTTGGCAGACGCTTTAATCTAAAGCGACTTTGATTTGAGAAACAACAACCAGCTAACGTTAGCTCATTGCCTCAGAAAGCCAGAGATGTGAACAAGGCGGGCAGTGTTGCTGAGGTCAGCGCTAATGAAATGGCGGAGCTGAAAGAACGCCCGCAGGTTCCTGGTCAGTTAACGTTACAACAGCAGAAAGACAGCTGTGTATAAGACGAGGACGGCGTCTGTGTGTCGGCGTTGATCCACTGTTGTAACATTAATTATGTAGATGGAAACATCCAAAATGCACATTCAGCTAACTTACATCATCCAGATGTGCCGGTGCTGTGCAGAGTTCTGAATTCTTGCTGAGAACTGCATGCACCTCGCGGGAGATAACGCTAGATTTATGTTGAGAAGAAAGCTGGATGCAAAACTCTGCAGGTAGCTTACAACATATGCATCCAAATCTTAAGGTCCTTTCCGGACACTTTGCTGTGCCCTTTGATCAAATGCAGTTATCACCACATGTTTGTGCTGAATCTCAAGGAATGATACTTCTACTACGTGTAATAAAACATTGATTACTATAAACGTTCATGAAATATATACTTCAATTCAAATCATTTATCACCATTGATTAACCCCACAAACAATATCATGTTTGTTTGTATGTTGTATGTTGTATGTATGTTTTAAAACAGTAGCCTACTTGGAGGTGCACGCAGAACTCGGCATAACTGCTGTTAGTGGGACAACGAAAAAACAAACGGGCGCCCAACTCCTTTAGATGCAAAAGCAGAACGGGATGAATAATCTCTGAAGTGAATGGCATTTATTTTGGCACATTATATTAAATTGCTAGACATATTCTAACTAGCCAAGCTGTAACTAATTGTTACAACTCATAGCGCACTAGTTTAGTTTTTTATTATTCTATTCAGTTGCCATTTTTAGCTTCATAGCATAAGAGTTGTTATTGCAACAAATTATTATATTTTATGTTATTAGAGTACAAACAAACTTCAAAAAGCTATTGTATATTAAATTTGAATGTCATATTAAATTATTGTATAAATAATTATTTTTGAGGGCTTAAAAATCATACTGATTTTCCATTACATGGCAGGGAAGTTTGCATTAAATTCCATCCTAGGTGGTATGAAATGGTCCTAAAAAGCCTTAAATATACCTCTGAGAATCCTGGGGGTACCCTGCTCTGAAGGCATTTATTTTTCCATGAGTCATATGCATTTGGGGGAACAGAGATGCAACCAGGATTAAGTTTCACATTAATTTTTCAGACCGTTACTGAACAAATCTGCAAAATGTCAACACTGCCTTCTTGCCTGAAATCGAATGTGAATGCTGGCTCTCAAGTGTGAACCATTCTGTGCCATTGTCCTCCTCCTCAATCCCCACACGCTTACATTTTCATTTAGGATGACTTCCAGCTAATGTAAATTGGAACATTTTAACACCTTATGTGGGAGACAGATTTATCATTTGTGCTGGAGAACAACTTTTTTGTCTGGCCAACAATCTAAAACCCAAAGATGTACAATTTTCAGTTAAATAAAATTCAGAAAAGCAGCAGCTCCTCACATTTAAAATCCTAACATATGACTTTAGAGCTTAGATGATACTAGTTTATTTTCTCTTCATCAACTGATCGACTATTTGAGTAATCATTCCAACAATATTATAGTTAGATCCAGTAGACCCTTTCCCACAATAAATTCTGCCTTAGATGTTCATGGTATTTTGTCCACTTTCTGTGTTTTTTGGTTTTCTGATTTGTCTGATGGGTTTGGTAGAAATATTTTCAAGAATTTCTTAATCAAACTGAAACAACAAGGTTTTTATTAGACAAAAGTGAGGCAGATACAATTTCAGGCTCTCAGCTTCTGTTAAGTAAAATATTACTATTCATCGTTTGTTCTGTATCTACTGTTTGTTGGTGACGGGTCACTACAGGTCATTGTCCTCACTGCCATTTCAGAGCCTTTGTGGAGGTTTTATCATCCCAGCGGGCAGATCAGGAAGCGTCCGAGTCCTCGGCCTTTGAAGTTTCCTCTCGGCTCACGCTATCGGCACACTCGTCAGCTCTGAACTCGTCGTCTCTGCAGGCTGAACAAAAGGCAGGATTAACCCGGCTCAGCCTCTCTGTGTTAAATATCAATCAAAGGCGCTCTCACCTGACGCCGCGCTCTCTCTCTGAACTCTCAATGGCTTCACATTCTGCAAACTAACACTTTTATTTTTGCTGCACATTTCTGCCTCTCATATCTGTTTCGTAGCCTTCAGCGTCATCTAAATCTGAGACACATGAGAGGAAACAACAAAGAGACGTGTTTTTTTTGGCTCTAAATGTTGGTTACGTTCATGTGGATTTTTAAACTATAAAAGGAATTCGAGGCAAATAAGCACTGTCTGCTTTTGAATTGAACGCAGTTAAGAGTTCTGCAGCAGAATTGGTGCCAGGAGACATTTAAGTTCACCCAATGTAGAAACAAGAGATGAAACAAAGTACAGGCTGGAAAGAAAAGTATGAAATACGAATGAAAAGAAATACACTACATGGCCGAAGTGGACACCTAAGCACTCCTCACTTAAGAGCAGACAACACACGGTTCAACTTCTTTACAATTTTTGGTTTTTGAAAGGTTACGATTGGATAATCACTGTTTTGGGGGAGGGGGTATAGCATCGAAGTAGCTCAGAAACAAACCAAAACCAAGTTTCTGATCCGCAGAATCAGGAAGAAAATCAATCCCAATCTGCAGTTATGATGATAAAGGACATTCTACCTCAAATAACATTCACTCTTTTCAATAAACTCTAATTTACTCTTGACATATACTGTAATTTGTATCTGACATGAAAGTCATGAATGTTAATTAATTGAGAGTCATAGTTTTTTTTTAAATTAGACTAAATATAACTTAATTGGATCACTTGCTCTACTTCCTTTACTTCTGGATCTTCAGCATCTGTCTGAGTAAAATGATCATGAAACTTTATTTTTAGTAAACTTTTTGTAACAAGGTTAAAATGTTTGGTGAGCAACACAAATCCTGACAAATGCAGAAAAAAACCCCCACAAAAACAAAAACAATAAAATAAGCAGAACCAAGAGCCGCAAGTGCACCCAGAGTCTGAATTTAAAAAGTGAGAAAGAAAAGATGTGTTATTGAAGACTGGTAAGTAACGTCGGCCCTAGCTAATTACCGTCGCTACCTGCTAAAACTGTAATTTTCAGAGTTGATCAAAACTCTTTTAATCAGCTGTGCATACATAATGCTGCAGCGATAAAGTGTTGCTGCGGCGAGACTGTAATAACAATAATAAAATATATCTGAACACGACGGCTGCCAGGATGAATAATTTGTTAATTTTTATGAATAAATTATCTCTTCATGCATTAAAAACATTCTTAATGAGGAAATCACTCTTTGTTCTTTCATTTGGGATGGGGTGTGTGTGAATGAAGACGGAGGCTCAGTGAATGATTTTCTGAGCCAATTTCTCTTTAATAACACACACACAGATACACTATGCCAACTATGCACACCACTGCTTAGCATTGTTCAGAATTTGAGACATAATGACACCAAGCTCATAACATCAGTACCGAATTGACTTTTTCCATAGTTTAATTTAAGTGAAATAAAAAGCAAAATGAAGCACGTAGGTCTTAAATATTCTTTTAAAACAGATTATCGAGAGTATCGTTTAGAAGAGAAACAGAAGACACCTGTCTCAGCTCCTGACTGCTGATTGGCCTCAGGTGTGACTGCTTTCCCAGGTGAGGGCTGTCAAGTCACTGCACTCTTGTTCCACACTATAAGCTAAACTGTGTCCAGTCTAACTAATAACTTTGAGAATGCACACACAGCAGGGTGCATCAAGATAAAACACATTTCTCTGGTAAACTGGCTCTATTAGAGTTTTCTATCTTTCTTGCCTTCATCAAGGTGTCCAGATTTCTTCTTTCCTTATATCCAGTTTATTAATCTCTTACTGCATGTGACATACACAACATTATACATAAAGTACTTTTTACAAAATGCAATATTTATTCCTACTGGATACAAATACTTGCAAGAAAAATAAATTATTAATACAAAACATTCAATATTAAACTTATGTCTTAATAAAAGGTTGTAATGTTTTATTAAAGTGGAAAAGATTTTTACTATGAACTTCATTATGTTTAGTCCAGACCAGAATTGATACAAGACAAAGTTTTACATGATTGGCTGATGCCAAATTTTACTAATTTTTATTTTATTTCGTATTGTCTGTATCAACGGTCGGAGTTTGCTCAGTTTTGTGAACCTCTCATCAGTGTTCAACTAAAAGTTGACATCCATGAAAAGTTACTTCTTGAATATAGAAATGAAACAATCCCAACTCAAGGTCCACTTACAAACTTTTTATGAAATGTTCCACTTTGTCACGATTCAGATTTTTTGTGTTATCTATATAACAGCTAGTTCATCCTTGAAAACTTCCTCTGAATGTGTTTATGCTTGTGTTTCTTAACCTCTTACCATTCCTTTAAAATCAATGCAAAACGCCTCTTCAAGGCATATCCGGAGTAAATTGAAAGTAGTTCTTGAACCATTTGGATTAAATGCATGGTTTTGGGCTTTTCTGAAAGATAAAAAACTCTGGAGTGTCTAACTCAAAAGTTAGAATCACTGTAAGTGCTACTAGAAGTGATTAATATAAGTTTGAACACACTAAAACAAATATATTGCTTCGCTTAAATGTTTGCTAACACATGCAAGCTGGAAAACACTGTAGGGCCACAGCATAAAGCCTTACCTAGTCTAAGTTTAAATTTCACACCAATACCATGAAAAAGACCATTTTCCACAGGTATGTGGGTATGTCTTAGCGTATCTTTTCTAAAACAGCACCGCGCCTTGGCGGCAGGCGGCTGCTGCTGCGTCGCTCCGTATCAATAATAAAAAAATCGTATGTTGACGCAGACGTGTTTTTTTTGTTGGTAGATCATGAACTTACTACTTAAAGCTGCATATCGTTATTTTCAGAATTTTATTGGCTACACGAAGTGCCAGTCATCGGCACAATTGGCTCGGCCTACCCACGAAATAATGGAGGCTGGCCCTTCCATACGCGGGCTCTGGTTGGCTATTGTAAGCTGTGACAGGAACACGTGAGCTCCTCTTGGGTCGAATTAGGTGTCAGTCGAAAGGTTACAGGTCAGCAGATAATTTCAATATAAGCTATCGTAGTTGTTTCCATCCAAATCGGAGTTATTACGGTTCTATTGACATGTTAGCCAGGCAAATATGACACGATGCCGCAGCAGTCTCTGGGGATTTACTGCTGGAATAATGTGTTTTGGACTAAATGTTTTTACTGGATGGGATCGTCTGGATCTTTGACAACGTGACAAGACCATTTTCGTTGGAATCTAAATCGCTATTTAACAATTTTATCAATAAAATGCCAAAAACAAGTTTTCAGATCCCAGTTGATGCTATAATGTCTAGTTTTGTCCAGAACCTGCAAAGATATTCTCTTTGTAATGGCAACACAACAGTGAAAAGCAGCAAATCCGCACTGATTTTTCCCTCCTACAGATCACCTGACCCAGTCACCTGGCCGCCCAGCTGCTCCTCATTCTCAATCAGCTCCACTGAGTTTATATATAAGTCTGGTTTCAGTCCAGCTTTTCTTGGCTTTGATGTAGTTTGCTCTGTTGCCAATGCCCCTGTTCTAAACCGCTGTCAAAAGTGTAATCCTTAAAAGAATCCTGTATTAGCGCCAAAGACTAAAATAGCTTTTCTTCTTTTGCTGAGTGCTGAAGTTCAACTTAATTGAAATGTTTAAAGTTAAATGTAGCCTCCCATTAGGACGACCAGTTGTTACTTTAGTAATTGTTGTTTTACCTTTTGAACTTTCTGTTTTTGCTTCGAATGTAAACTTAACACACTAAAATGTTGAATGAAGAACAATCAAAGATTAATCTTAAAGGCTGCAACACCCTAAAAAATTAAGTCATGTACGCGAGGGATCAATTACTCCCATCACTGTCCAATAGTGGGCTTCTTCCTGAGGAGCTGGACCACTTCTGCTCTTGATTTGTGAAATATGGATGCCCATTTCATATTTATCTTTTTTCTTCTGCTGCAGTGTCGGGCTGCTGCAGGAAGGAGCAGAGCTGGGAGGTCTGAGGGAATAAACTTTAATTATACATGCCAGTGTCAGGGATACAGAGTGGCGAGCGGATGGAGTGATTGATTCGCCGTCAACAGGGAGGGGGGGGGGAGGAGGGTTGGCGGTGATGGAGGGTATCCGTGGCGACGAGCAGCGGGCCCTTCATCACCTGAGAGGCAGCCGGCATTAAGGCAGCTGTCAGGGACTTTGATTTGGAGTGGGAATTACAACACACGCACACATGCTGGCATAACACACATCCTCACACAATACCCCAGCTTGCATAATATACATGATACACTCTCACACACACACACACACACACACACACACACACCGACGCACACTGTGGCTGTCCCCGCAGGCGGATGCTGCAGCAGCTCCTTGACGTGACACCACATGAATAATTTGTGAGCAGTGGTTCAGGCTGGAGGTGAAACAGAAACACAAAGCTGAAAAATCCCACGCTTCACAAACACACCTCATGTAATGCTGATGGCACCGTAAAAAGAGAGCGGCCCCCGACACCTCACCTGCAGGCTGAGACGAGCTGGAAAAACCTGAAACGCACCAAAACAAGAAAAAAATGCAAACTGCTCACTTCTGAGCCCAGAGGCGGCAAAAATTATAAATGCGAGCAAGCTGCCCCTGCTGGACGTTTGACTGCCTGTCCCTCACTAGATACACCTGCTTCAGGAAAACGCAGTGTCAAGATGCTGCTTATTGCCTGGTTGATTATAGAGACCAGCTGCAAGTCCCCTCATGGTGATCAGGAGAGCTTCAAGATAGGAACTGTGAGCTATGGAGGAAATTTTGAATAGAAAGAACAAAATGGGTGGCTGCTTAAAAAGCTGCTATGGACACTATAATGTTTAGTGACGTTGCCATTCCTACAGCTACACCATGGAAAATGGCTTCACTGCAAACTGAACTAAATGGGTAAAGGCAACGATTCGCTCAACTGAACAGCCAATCAGAGAGCACTCTCTCTCCTGACAGGCTTCCGGTGTCGTTTCCACATGTTCACTCAGCCAATAAAGCGTCCCAGTCGGAGGAAGTCTGTAATGCCTAAAGTATAAATTGGACTTTTCCTGCTTTTAACTCTACTTTCTGTAGATATTTCCATCCCATCAGATATTCAACAATAATAAACAGAATATTGAAAGGCCCTATCTCCTTTTTGCGTCTGAGACTAGACCTTGAAACAACAAGAAGAAGGCATCTGAGGATCTCAGGGAGTGAGAGTGGATGTAAAGCAATTAAAAGTTTGAAATATGTAACTTGGAGCGAGGCCCCTCCGGGCTTTAGAAGTAATCATTAACATTTTTTGTAATCTTGACCTATTATCAGTATTATTGTGTTATCTGCATTTTGCTGAAGGACGTTTTTGCCACATCCACTTATGGATTGAGGCAGTTTTGTAGGTTGTCAATATTCAGATAAATGTTTGCGCCGTCACAGCTCAGAGTTCTGGGTATCGTCTGCATAAAAATGGAAACCGATATTATGTACACACATAAGGAGGCCTATAGGAAGCATGTAAATGGAGATGTGGATTGGATCTTGCCTGTTGCAGCTGACCCGGAGACAGCAATAAATGTTGGAAGCATGTTATAAATCAACCTTTTTTATATGTTCTAACATCCCCTGCTATTAGTTGAGACCCCGCCACGTTTCAGTATGTAAATCTGTCATTATCGAGAGAATACACAGTATACAGAAATATTTGATATAAGGGTAGTGTTTTTAGCTGGGACACACTGCTTTACTTTAATAGAATCATCTTTCCTTTAGTCTTACTCGAGTGTTCACTCATGTTGGTACTTTTTCATTTTGGAAGTGTTACTGAAATGAGCTGAAATTACCCTCCTCCCTGCCCCCCTCCCCACCTCCTTCCCCCTCCAGCATATTGAACGATGCTATCAGAGCAGAAGTGACAGCTCGGCTCTGCTTTATTTACTTTATTTGCTGTGGTCAGAATGTGAAGCTCCTCATATTCAGACTGATGAGAGGCTGCAGATCAGCGTTTCATCAATCAGTCGGGCCGAGCAAACATTAGCACAGAGAGAGAGTTAGGCAGTGAGGGAGCCGCCTCATTTGCAAAGTGAATGCACTCGTGTATTTATCCTGACATGGTTTATGATTACCAACCCCCCACCACCCCTCTGAAGACTGATGCATGAATAATGAAACTCGGGAGGCAGCGGTTAGATAAAAACAGACTGAAGAATCAAGTTTGGAGAGATTATTAAAACCTTTCAGCAGGAGGGAAGTTTTGCTCAAACATGGGCGCCAAACTGCTGTCCTACATGCATTCAAGGACGCCACTGTACCTTCGGAATGGTTTGGTCTACCTCCAATGAACGGTTATCTTAAGGCTACAGCATACAATGATCTTTAATTTACATTTATTCGTTTAGCTGATGCTTTTATCCAAAGAGACGTACAATTCCTAGACATATCAGAGGTCGCACGCCGCTGGAATGAATGTGTCTTATCCACTGCTCTATCACCACTCAACTTTATGGCAACAGTTTAGGGAAGGTTAAGTACATTTTATTCAGAAGTGACAAAACTTGTCACAGTTAGGTTTAGGCAGTAAAACTTCTTGGTTAGGTTTGGGGTAACATCGTGGTTTGGGTTAAAGAAAGTACTTCACGTAAGTCGTGTGACGGAAAATAACGTGCCTTACGGAAGCCAGGAACAATATTTAACTTAAACCTCAATATATCAACATTTCTTGGTTTCACATGGGACAACACCATTCTCTCCTGGGTTTGACCCAACTGTTCACCTCATTATGCTGCTCGCTATTTATCATAAGGTCGCAATCAAACGTAAACATGGGTCGTAAAAACTTGACCAAACGACTTGATTGTTTTTCTGGTGAGGACGGGCTGAATTATACAGCTGTGTGGGGGGGGGGGGGGGGGGAAGTGACTAAAGGCCCAAATCCTTAAAAAAGCTCTTATTTCTATACACGCAAATGCATTGGGAACACTGCACATTCTAGCTCAAACATTTACTGTATAAACTGACAAATGCTTGAAGATTTAGCTTTCCTGTCAATCACTGAACCAGTATTTAGTTTTATGACCTGCTTCACATCTGTGTTGCATAGAGTCAACCAACTTCTAGCACCTGTGAACAGGTATTCAAGCTCAGGACGATTCTTGGTTTTGCCTCAGATACAGCATTTTTGAGGTCACCCAGCAAGTTTTCTATTGGATTAAGGTCCGTGGATTGGGCTGGCCACTCCATAACGTTAATCTTGCTGGTCTGGAACCAAGATGTTGCTCGCTGACTGGTGTATTTAGGGTCATTGTCTTGTTGAAACAACCATTTCAAGGGCATTTCCTCTTCAACATAAGGCAACATGACCTCTTCAAGTATTTTGATGTATTCAAACTGGTCCATTATCCCTGGTATGTGATAAACAGGCCCGACACCGTAGTATGAGAAACATCCCCATATCATGATGCTGGCGCCGCCGTGCTTCACTGTTTTCACAGAGTACTGTGGCATGAATTCAGTGTTTGGGGGTCGTCTGACACACTGTCTGCGGCCCCTAGACCCAAAAAGAACAATCTTGCTTTCATCAGTCCACAAAATGTTGTGCCATTTCTCTTTAGGCCAGTCAATGTGTTCTTTGGCAAACTGTAACCTCTTCAGCACCTGTTGTTTTTGCAACAATGGGACTTTTCGGGGGCTTCTTGCTGATAGCTTGGCTTCACATAGGCGTCTTCTAATTGTTACCTGTGAGTACTGTAACTTGAGACCTTCTTTGATCTCCCTGGAGCTGGCTCTCTCACAGACTTCCCTGGCAGAGTCTTTGCCATTGTGGCTTTTCTTCAATCCATTCGAGTGGTACTTTTACGTTTTTTTTCTTCCACGTCTTTCTGGTTTTGGTTGCCATTTTAAAGCAGCCTATCGTTTTCTGCACTTCTTCTTTATATGTTCTCCCCTCTCCAATCAACTTTTTAATCACAGTACACTCTGAATAATGTCTGGTACGACCCATTTTACTCCGATTGTCAGAGAGAAATGTACTAAAACCAGCATGTACAACATTTGCAGCCTCTGTCTTTGAATGAGGGCCACCTGTTGACACCTGTTTTTTCATAGAATGAATGACCTCACAAATTGAGCTGCTATAATTTTGAACACGCCCCTTTCAATGAATGATTCAATTACACCAAATTGGCAGCATGCATTCCATGACTGTTGGTTCTGTTGGTTTTCTATTACTCTACTACACCTACTAGTAAATTATTTGCCATGTAGGAATATAATTTCTATCAAAAACAGTGATTGTTCTGGTTAATGATGTTGGACTGCTATTATTTTTAACACAACTGTACAGTAGGCTATGTCTTATGTTTGATGTCAAACTGTGACTTTGGCATGCGAGAGAGCCAAATGTTTAAAAGTTTGTTTCCAAGATCCCCCATAATTGGTAATAAAATCCAGCTGTTTGTGCATTGCACTGTGAGACAATAGTGCTAAGTGACAACAAATTTAGGATGCATGCATATGACTTGAGTTTACTTTGTCACTTTCCTGATGTGATCCCAATACATCTCAGTAGTACAGTAGGTGGTATGTATTTGGGACATGCCAACAGTTTTCCCAGTTTGGTGTGGGAAAAACCTGACTGGCCCCCTCCAACACCTTTGGGATGAACTGGAACACTGACACTGCTGTAGACCTCACCCACCTTTAGTGTTGGACATCTTCAGTCACACTTCCTCATCTCCAGCCCTCTCTGTCCCTGTCTAACGTCCCCGTAGACTTGTCATTCCCTACCTGTCCACCTGATGACCCCATGAACACATTAATGAACGCAGTGTCAAAATCACATGCTACACTACTACACAGGGTGTGATGTTCAGGTGTCCATATACTTTTAGCCATGTAGTGTAGTTTTTGATGATGGCCTTCATCCAGGAAGTTCTGAGATCAACATGTGTTTAAATTTCTGTTTTTTTTTTTATTCACCAAAGATTTAGTAAAGAGAAATGAAGTCTGTAGTGACAGGAAGTGTGTGTGTGTGTGTGTGTGTGTGTGTGTGTGTGTGTGTGTCTTAAATACAAATATTTTTGTCGTACTCTCAGGATGCCGCCGCTGCATCAGAGACTCTGACATCCTCCTGGCAGTAATGGAAACATGAATATTGATGCTGTTATTATTCAAGGACATGTGGACACACAAGCCTCTGTTTGTAAAATTGGTCTCTCGTTTGATGAATTGATAGACTGTGAACATGATATTGCCATTGCAGCCTGGGATACGCTTTGAATCACGCCTAATGCAATTCAAATGAGAGGGATTCCGTCGATATACATACAGTATGTATAGTGTTCAGGGTCGGGTAAAAAAAAGTGGATGCCTTTATAGTGCTCTGCTTTCCAGTGTGATTTTTATTTTTGTGGATTGTCTTGACATAAAATAAAAACAGAAGGACAAATATTCCTGTGTTGAAAGCTACGTTTTTACAAGAGAACATCCTAGGAAATGTTAAGGAAGAGAATCTTTGACTCTAATTGGAATATTCGCACCTACTTTACAAGCTGTGTTTGTGTCCTCAAGGAAAACCTCATCGCCTGAGTCAGTCAGTCCACCACTCTGGTCCAGACAAAAACATCTCAGATCTAACTATTGGATGGATAGTCATCAAATTTTCTGTAGATATTCAAGTTCCCCAGAAGATACAATCTAATGGATCCTCTGACATTTCCTCTATACCACAACCATGAGTTTGACATGTGTGACTGTTGCTGAAAACTATCGCATGGATTATATTTGGTTCAGACATTCATGTCCCCTTCAGGATGAGTTTTACAAACTTTGATGCTTTAATTTGTCCAATACTTGACCAAATGGATGGAAAACTGAGGACATTCCCACCAGCTTCTGGTTGTATTTAATGCTAACTTGCAAATGTAACTAAGATAATAAACATTGTAGACGGTGCCATTATCACTGTGGCCACAGCTAGTGAAGTCCAGCATCACAGAATTAATATGGCGTTCTCCTTCCCAAACTCTCCGTTGGAACCTCTTAATTTGAAGGATCCCAACTGCTGGGGTTGTGGTTTATTTGCTAAAAGGCTGCAAAAACATCAGTTTTGATCTGTTTACTCCTTTTTAGAATTCAATGATGTACACAGACCTCATTTCAGCCATCAAAATTTGTGGATAAATTATTAAATTTGGTTTACCACAAATATAACTGCTACCAGTCAGTTCAGCTGACATTAAAATGCAGATACAGTAAGAATAAGGAGGTAGGGAAGAAACGAAGCTGGTAGTGAAAGGAAAAGAGGAGGCAGGGATGAAAAACAGAAAGCAGGAAAACATAAAAGGAGATAAAAAGGTAGGGGACGGAAATGAGGGATTGGGGAAAGATAGGAAGGTAGGGAATAAAGGAAGTTGGTATGGAAGGAAAAGGGGAGGCAAGAAGAAAGCAAAGCAACTAAGGAAGATATAATAAAGTAAAGGAGGAGGTAGAGAGCAAGAATGTGTCGTAGGAAAGTAAACAGGGAGGTAATGATAAAAGGTGGTAAGTAAAGGTGGAAATGGGGGGGAAAAAGGAATTTAAAACATACACAGGGAGACAGAGAAGGTAGGAAAGGAAGTGAAGAGGTAGGAACAAGAAAAGAAGGTATGGAGGGAGATAAGGAAGTAGGAAAAGAATGAAGGTAGACTGGAAATTAAAAGAAGCAGGGATGAAAAGGAAGAAGTAAAGAGATAAGTAGTAATGAGGAGAATGGTAGAAAATGATGGGAGGTGAGAAACAAAAATGATTTGGTTTTGAGAGAATATTTATCACACTGCAATCAAAAATCAAGTTTGTAATTAAAAATAAACAGACGGTTTGTTTCACAAAGTTTTTATTGCTATTATGTCTTATTTGATTGCAAGTTGAACCGTTTTGCAAAAATGGTCAATAAGAGATTCTATTGGTGGGTTTGACTGACCAATCATGGGTTTGCATTTACCATTTACCACGCCCACAATGAGCGACATAACGTCAACTTACCTCCATCTAGCCTGCACACGTTACAACTCCGTCTCCAGTAGATCGGAGCTAGGGGATTGTGGGCGTGGCCATGCGAGATGAGGAGGTAAAAGAAAATGAAGAGAAGGGGGGGAAAAAAGTAATCAGGGAGGTAGAGAGAGAGATGAGGAGGGGAAGAATATGAGGATGGGAATTGAGGGGGAAATGCACAAAATAAGGAAACCGTAGAAACACAGTTTAAAAAAAGGAAAATGGGGAAGGAATGGAAGAGGTAGGGAAGGAAAGGAGGAAGTAGAGACAAAAGGAAAGCATGCAAGGCCTCAGAGGATGAGCTGCTCTTCAGTATCTTTTGAATTGAACTCTGAAATCCATTCTGGAACAATTTTTAAAGCTCTAACCAGAGATGAGTCAATTCGGGGCAGATTTCAGGGCGGCTCCACTATGTGACGAGACATGTAATTATCTGTAGCTACTGCATGTACAAACAAATTTTCACTTTTATAATCTTATTAGGAGATTAGGAGGGCTCCGCAACGGGTTTAGGCACGGTTGTCTGCTGGGTGGGGGCAAGAAGAAAACTTATTTACTACTTAATGGATTTTATTTCCACTTTCTGAATCAGTTTGGAGACGTCCTTAAGCAACGTGTTCGGCTGGCGAGCACACAGCGTCCTCACCCACACAAACACACACGTGCTTTAGCCTAAAAGTCTATCAACAGAAACAACAAAAAGACGAGGTGGGATGAAGTTTGTTGCCTGGATGAATTTAAATGACAATCCAATCACGCAGCGAGGAGAGGGGAAAAAAAAACAGGCAACAGAAAATGAAGCGTTTTGTGCACCATTTTGAAAATAATCCCATTAAAACATCAATTTGTTCCATTCCCAACAGCATGTCAGTTATTGTGCTACGATAATGTACAGCAGGAGGGAATAAAAGGCAACAAAAGCATGAAAAGAGACAACAGTGGATCCCAGAAAGAAGTGAGGAAGAGGCAGGCTGGCTCTAAAAAGGAAGACAGAAGAGGAGGAGATGGTTGACGTGGGTACATGACTATCCCCTTGTTTCATCGCTCTTGCTTCTCGTGTGATCCTGGAAATAGAATTGCTCTGTAAAAATGGCAATTCCAATGTATTACAACCTGGGTCTTTGTAGTTTTCATCATCATCATTTCTATTAGTTATAATAACATTGTCAACACAACAATTTGGGACAGGGGCAAGAAAACGACGCCACAGGAGTTTACAATGCCACTGGTGGCCAAGAAACAGCAGTGTACCAATACTGACAAACTCACTTCACTTTCACACATACATCAGTTTCATCTGTTCTCCTGCACATGCCTGAGCTGGGACCCAAATCCAGCCCAGATCTACTCCTTTCAGACCTGAGCAGACATTGTTGTTGTGATTTCTTCCTCTAGGACACAGTTATGTGGTTAAAATCTGATGAGTAAACAGACTACGACACGGCGGTCCATCAGCACAAAACGTAACTTCTACTAGCTTGTAACACAATATAATTTCAATAATAAGTCATGTGCTAACTTCAGGCCGTCCTCACCAGTAGCCCTGCTGTATAGGGCGATTAAGCAGCTAATCAAGACCCATATTTAGGTTCTTTATTAGGCTGCGACCTCTGTATAAGGAGCTGGTGGGGTGGATGGAGGAGTCAAGTGAACTCAGGACTTCCGCTCAGGAGACCGAGATTCAAGTCGCGGTAAAGTCAAAGTTGACACATTTGACATACAAGTTTTAAATTGATTAACGTTTTGTAGATTATTTAGGTCATGTGGCTTAAGTAATGTACTTAAATGAACCCAAACCACAATTTTTTCCTAAACCTAATCAAAAACGTCATGTAACATACTTAAGGTCCGGCACGCCTGTCACTGGAGTGGTACTTGCCAACGCTCATACATGTCGTTTTGGGATACTTGACAATCAACCCTTTTGTCGTTTAGGTATGAGGAAGTTTGTTTTTTTTCAGCTGAACTTGACAACAATTCAAACAGAACAGACATTTATACAGGCACCTACTGCTCATTAAGAGAAGGAGTTCTGCAGGAAGGCTGGATGTTTTTATCTGTTGTTTATGTTTCCACAATGTAACTGCCTTTCCCCGAATCAGTGGGGATCATGAGTTTCTCTTTTGCAGGTTTTTGCTTTTATTTGATCCATTACTGACCGATGGCTGGGCGGGCTAATGCAACACATTGGCACATATGCTCTGTCTCTCGTCTTGGTTTCCTGTGGACATCTCCTCCCAACACATGACATGCAAAAGAGGCAGAAAGAGAGAGAGAGAGAGAGATAATTTTCTTAAGTTACATTTAAAAAAAAAAATTCAACCATCAGGTGCAATTTGGGGTTCAGTATCTTCAGCCCAAGGACACTTCGACATGCAGACTGGAAGAGCTGGATATCAAATCTCCGATTTTCCAACTAGTGGGTGAACTGCGCTACCTACTGAGCCACAGTCACCCCTGAAACCATATTTGATTTGGGTAAACGTGTCTGCATGTGTTTATTTATGTGTATGCATCAGGGATGGAAATTAACACCCACCACCTGCCAAATGCGGATAGATTTTCCGTTTGGCGGCCAAACGTTGGAAGGCTACCCGCCACATTGGCAGGTAAATATATTCGGCATATAATTTCTATTTGATGGTTATTAGCAGCAGACCGGCATTCTTGCTGGTTGTGTGTCGCACTTAAATTGGTCCCCAATGGACATAAAGTTGTGTACACATAGATTAGGGGCATTCATTGGTTGTTTATGTTCTTTTCATGTTACTTGTTTGATTGGATTAGATTTGTAAGGGGGTGGGTGTTAGGCGACAGGAGTCGATAAGGGGAGAGTGAGAGTGTAGCCGCTTTCACACAGAGAACAACATGGAAAGAATATCCGCATTTATGTCGCATTCGCTTTTTCATACTGAACCTGTGTGAAAAGGCCTTTATTTAGAATCGTGTGCTTTCACATAGCGGTCCAGCTTTAGCGGCGTGCCGCGAGAATGTCCGCTGTGGCCTTTCATAAACAGATTGTTCCGTCTGTCTCATGTCTGTCCCCAACTTTCCTGGCTCAGAGACAAATAAAATCTGCGCCGTACCTTTTCATAAACTGCAGCAAGCCGGCAGATTGGTGCAAAGCCCCCCTGAAACAAGGCAGCGTGAAATCTAGTGTTAGGAGCCAACTACAAAAGTTGTACTAGGAGTGTTTTCGGCTTTTAGCTGGTAGTTGGCAGTCCAGTCAGTGTCTGACACACGGTCAGATCTTCTAATGGCCCTGCTGTCCTCCCCAGAGATCAAGGAGAATGATCCATAGGCTGTATAATAAATGTTGATCCCACAAAAGCTGTGCTGCTGTGGACCAGGACTCTGCCAGAACCCGGAGGCCAGAAGAGGGTGACTGTAGAAAGTGAGCAGTCTGATGAGCAGGCTTAAACTGAGTGATAAGCAGCAAGAGTGAGCGAGTTGAACGATTAAAAAGCATCTTGTAAGTTTATAAAACAGTTTACTGTTATCTACATTTAATAGCAATAATTTTGCTTCAAATTTCACCCTGGCCTCTTCTTTAAGTTTGTATTTGACATAACACCTTATTATCTCGATTAAAAGGACAAAAACAAACGTATATTTGACACAAGGCAATTTATCCCGGTGGATTTTTTTCATCTACCAGCCACTTTGGCAGGTGAGCCAAAAAGTAAATTTCCACCACTGGTATGTATGCTGGTTTATGTATGTGCGAAATGCAGGCTGTGTTTAAATCATCAGCCCCTTTTTATAAAATTGTATTTGCCAGTTCGTAGTTAGATCAGTTTTATGATCTGGTTACGCAGTATCAAGTGGATGAGGTGTTGCGATTTGTATGTTAGACTTGGACAGACTTCATCGTCATTCAACTGCACATTCGTAATGTAAATTTGAGCGAGATTTTGTTGCAAGGCTCCCAATAAAAACAGAAGACAAGTAAAAGAAAAACAGTATAAAAATAAGCATATGCAATATAAAATAGAATAAATATAAAAATGATATATAGCAGCAGGATGTATTATAACAGTGAAACGAACAATATTACAGTGCAGATAGTAACAGTTACTCAGTTCAATAGAGTTCAGTGTCCATGTAAAGTGACTAGTGTCGTGTGAATGGGAGTTTAGCAGTCTCACGACGTGGGGGATGAAGCTGTTGTGGAATCTGGTTGTTCTGCTTTTGATGCTGCTGAACCTTTTTTACCAGAGGGCAGCATGGAGAACCAAGAGCGTCACTTTGTGTTGAAAAGCGGTGGAGACATTTAAGGGCTCAGATTAGGGGTGAGACAAAACACTTAGTCCGCCTGATGTGATAATGCACAATATTGGGGTCACAAGAACAAGACAAGACAAGATACACCAATGCTATTTAGAAAAAATACTCGACTTGATGAAATGGGCTATTCGATTGAGGGGGTCATGGGAGTCCTCCCCCGCAAGATTTTGAACATTAAATGCTTAATTTTCTGCATTCTAGAGACATTTTCTGCACCAATTTATGGTGGAAATGTCTTTATTTATATGAAGGGAAACATGTAGCCGGTGAGAAATCAGAATATAAAAATATTATCGAATACAAAGCAGTAATAAGCAGAATTGTTTCTGCTATATTTATATTGCATTTCATGTTTTCCTATTGTGCAAGTAAACCTCATAGAATCTTTTGTTATTTAACATTTTTTGTTGCAAGCTAATTTTCAGAAAACTTTTAGCAAATGCTTTCCAACAGTGGTGGGGACAAAATCAGCCATTTCAAAAAGTGGTGGAGACATGTCCCCAACGTCCCCAGTGTAAATGACACCTATGGGGAGAACAGTCCATGTCCTGATGATTCTCTCCGCTGTCCTCACAGCTTTCTCTTTAGCTCTTCTTTGGAAATGTTTGACCACAACTTTGTCAGACAACTACCTGCCAATCAGAAAGTGGTATTTATTTTTACTACATGCACCTGTCATCTCAGACTTTTTCCTGAAAAGTATATTTGTTTGTTTCTTTCTAAAATATTTTCAATTCTGGTAATATTGAAGTGATATTTGGAAGTGTTAATTTCATGTGGTGTGAAACGAGATATTTGGTGTGTGTGTGTGTGTGTGTGTGTGTGTGTGTGTGTGTGTGTGTGTTTGTGTGTGGAGGTCTAAATGAAGGCCTGTATGTACAGTATGTATCTGCTGCTCAAACACTCCATGTGAACAGATGGTCGGCCTCTCTTTCTTGATGCTGTTTAACCTTTACTCAAAATAAAAGACGCAGCCATCTGTTAGCAGCGTCATCACCAAAACTCTGTCGCTAAAAACTCCCCAAAACACACAACAATCATCACAGGCTCAGACTTCAGCTGCTGGAGGGGCGCAAAATCATAACTTGGCTTCCATGTCAATTCAGTGTTTGGAGTAAAAATAAATTCCTTCATTACTTTTTCATCTTTACGTAGCCCGTGGAATCAGATACCACACTGACAGGACTTACCCAGATATTGCACAACTCGGCACACTTCATTTACCTTCAGAGTTCAAATGATTGTAAACCCTGCTCTATTTCTCGAGTAGGAAAGTAGAATAGCACAGTGTGGCTTTATGCACGATGACATTATCATTAAATTAAGCACACAGTGGTCGACAACTGGCGCCCAAAATTCCAGGATATTAATTCCAGTAGTGCGGAAATCAAACCATCTCATTAAAGTATTGACAGATAACTTCATTTTATGTATTTCCCTACTTCTTCACAGAACGGCGTCACAGCAGCAGCCCTGCTGCTAAACTCCAGGCTGTTTGCATGTAAACAGGAAGAAAGACCATGATGCACCATGAAGTAACTATAGGTGCATTTGACTTCATTTGGCGCTGCGTAGCGCTGACTTAACATGATGCATGCTGGATTTAACATAAGACATGCTGGTTAGAAATTGTGTCCTACTCTTGCCGACGCTGCAAAACGTCACCATGTCACATGACATTAAAACCTCGCAGGAGCAAAGCGGCTGTAGTTGCCTTTCTCCGACTGTACAAAGTTGGAACAACCTTTTGCCTGGTCTCGGGCCATTTTCTGCTGCAAATTCTGCACGTCATTGTTTTAAGCTCAGGTAAATTATGTCCAACTTGGTGGCGTCATTTTTATTTCTTGCATTTGCACTTGCCTGCAGCTCATGTTAGCCTAACAAGTCGGCGAAAGTCAGCTGTGGTCATCTCAAACGCACCTGTTAAAACTCAACGCTGCCAGCTTGTGACCAAAGTCCATAATAGTAAGTAACAGCAGTAATTTGAGCAGTTTATCAAGCTGCTACACTCATGCAGACATGAAGGCAGCTTATTTGTCTGGATGTCATACTTTTAGGTCAATGAAGCAAGACTCGTAAAGAAACAAGTAAAATTACTTAAGAGAATATTTTGTGTTGTTGCAGGATATCAGTATTTTTTGTAGTGGATGTTCTTTAAAACCATGGCAAAGGATCTACTGTATTTTTAAATTTTTATAAACTGTTTTGACAAGAACAGCAGCTACTTCTGCGACTGTCATTTAGTCGTAAAAAGCAAAGTCTCAACAGTCAAATTAATTATGAAATTGCACACGAAGAAGTGAGAAGAAAAGAGGGAGAGACACGAAATGGCAACATCAGAAGTTAACATTTGTCGTGTTGATTGAAGAAATACGCCAATTTAAAGAGTTATTTCTGTAAGTGGATTTATAACGACCTGCACAGCTGCAAACATCTCATCCACACTTGTCTGCATTTCTGTCTTTGTCACATTCTTAATCCCACTTACAAAGCTCT
Organism: Micropterus dolomieu; assembly: GCF_021292245.1. Lineage (NCBI taxonomy): Eukaryota > Metazoa > Chordata > Actinopteri > Centrarchiformes > Centrarchidae > Micropterus > Micropterus dolomieu. The sequence goes on along the minus strand of NC_060168.1, from coordinate 32,612,742 downwards.
GATTGGCTGGTCAGTCAGGGAAACGGACCTATTTTTATCATTGAAAAAATAACAGATGTGTTTCAGGGGCCACAACTGTGTCATGTTCAGAATATGTAGCGCTGCAGTAGAGCATACGGGGATGCATTCAAGTGCAGTTCAGTCAACTCTGTCTTCTTCCAACCACGACCCACGTTATTTCTGTACCATACCCAGGTAGCCTGAAATTAAAGGACAATAGTGTATTTGCGCCACCATTTTGAAATGTGTTTAATTACAGGAGAAACCCTTTACATTTACTTTGAGTCTTTTACAAAATGGTAAGAATATTTCTTCAAAATGTGTGACTGTATTGTTGTAATGTTATGATGACACAGACTTCACATGTTCTCTCACACTGTTTATGCTGTGTGCTGCTGGAAAAACCAAAGTATTCATATTTACAGTTCTGTGTTCTCTTCAGTTCTGTTGTTTCTCCAAACCAGGTCTTGCTGTGGCTGATTTGTCTATCATTTTCTACTCAGCAGCTTCCTTTGTTTTGGCGACGCCACCAGACACATACAAAGATTCTCACTCGTCTGTGACTCCGTGTTTCAGCCACAAAGAGACAAATACAAATCTTCAAATCTTAATTGCTCAAAGTTGAATATAGAAACAGGGAGAGCAAGTGAACCTCTGAGCTTCCCCATCAACCTAAACGCTTCATCCATCAACATAATGAGTCAGATCCTGAGGAGAGGTTTACTTTAACTATGTGAAAATATTTTTCTGTCCCTGTCAGCTCGTCTGACGTGTAACAACATAACAACCTCAATTACAGCTGAGAAAACATGCCGCTTCCCCTCAGATAGTTTTTTTAAAAACTTAATTAATCATAGGTTTTTTTCCATCTGAGAAACATTTTCCAGTTCAGAATGTCCTCTGAAAAAACGGGGCTTCAGGTTTTTCTCTGTTGACAGAATAAAAAGTGTGTGCAGAAGCTTTATTTCTTTTAAACAAGTCTGCCGGAGGAAAGTTGTGCTTTATCAGTTAAATAATCGATTCATCCTTAAATCCTCTTGTTTAATACTTTTCTCTTAACAGCAAGTTGGTATGAAACGAGAGTATAGAAAGGAGACGGGGAAAGAAAAGAAGATGATGGGAAGCAAAAACAGCAGAATGGTGGGGAAGAAAGGAGAAAGTAGTCAAACAAAACCAATATAGAAGAAGGAAGGAAGAGGATGGTATGAAAGAAGGCGTTAAGGATGTTAAGAAAGGATAGAAAGAAAAGGGCGGGAGGTGAAGAAGGAGCTAGGAGAGGAAGGAAAGGAAATGGGGAGGTATAATATGTATGTTTTGAATTTGGTGGTGGGCGGGGCTTCATGGAAAAATACTTTGTCATGAAAATGTTACTAACAAGGGAACAATATTTTTCCTCTCATGACAGAAAAAACAGTTTCCCTGGAGTTGTATTTGGATCAGTGGATGTGTGCGTGAGTTGGTGGTGGGGTTTCTGGGGACCTTCAGCCCCTGTCAATGCCGATTATTAGCCCCCCCCCGCAGATCAGCCGAGAGTAATTTGATCATCATGATGTCCCGGGGGTTTTCCAGTGATCACTGATTTACTTAAAGGAATGAAAAAGAAAAAGATTTCAATTTATTTCTCCCTGAAGGAGGCGTTCAGTCTAATTTGATAACGAGCGAGACGAGCCGCCGTCTGACGATCACAGGAGCCGCTGGAATAAACGTTGAGATGAGACTCGCTCTGAGGCTGCCGTGACATTTCTTATGCACATAAAGTCATGTTAACAGCTAAATATCATTTAAAGGACCATACCACCGGTTTGTAGTGTTTTTTTATTTTTATATAATTTCAGACCAGTAATAGACTGATTTCCTTTCAGGCAGCCAGGAGCGACTTCAGCACCCCTAAGAAATAATACAATAATTTATTATTTTCTGAAAAAAGAAATTTTGTCCTCTAACGTTAGATTTAGTAGAAGAAAGAGAAGGGACTACCAATTAACCTACAGTTTCACATGGCTTTTCTTGCATTAAACGGGTTTAATGTCCCTAAACCGGCATTTTTCACTTTCTTATGTTTTACCTAATGATCTGCGGCGTGGTCAGCTGCAGCATAACACTGTTCGTGTCTGTCAGTCTGGGCCTAATACTTCCAATGTTGAGGGGGGATACTAGCGGCCCCTCCCACCTTGGACGCATCCTCGTTTTTGCTGAATTCTGATTGGCTTAACAGCACAGATGGAAGGAGTTTACTTTCCATCTGAGGCAAACTCAATTCAAAACCTTTTGCACCGGTTTGCTACCTTTTTGTCGTGGTTGAACTCAGTCAGTTTTGTGTGACAAGTGCACCAGAGGAGGGGGCGAAAGAACATTTATCTCCTTCCTTTTGCTTTACTTCAGCATGTTGGTTGATAGTTGATTTGAATAACATCAGGTCCAGTGCAGCTGACCTGATGCTAAGGATGGTGCATTCAGTAACTCAGTACGGCAGCATTACTTGGATTAGTAAGTGTAATAATGTTTCGGAAATGGTAATCTGGCAAAATGAGTAAATGTAAACTGAGAAAAGTAATTATTACAGTTCCTGCCCAACACTGCTAACAGTAGGCCAGGCTATGAAATTTGTATTAATTTAAAGTTAGAATATTATATACTAGTAGAAATAATTTATACTCTACAGATTCTGTGCAACCAAAATAACCATAAAGATTTTTTTAACAAATTCAACTACTAACTTCTTTAAAAGAGAAAGCAAGCATGTGAATATTATTGAAAACACAAAACTGAAACACTTGGGGAAAACACTTAACAGCCTCCCTCCTCTGAGGGAGTAAACAGGAGCCTACAGCTCCACACTGCTGTCTGACCCCAACTGGTCCACTGACCCCTCAGATGTCATTTACACTGGGGACGCTGGGGACATGTCACATTTTGAAATGGCTGATTTTGTCCAGATCACTTTGAAAGCATTTGTTAAAAATGTTCTGAAAAATAGCACCAAGAAATGTTTACTAACCAATGAAACGGCTTTGAGAAAGGTTGATTTGCACAATAAGAAAACATGCAATGCAATATAGCTTTCCCTCACATAAAAAAAGACATGTCCACCGTAAATTGGAGCAGAAAATATCTCCAGAATGCAGGAAATGAACAGTTGAATGCTCAAAAATATTCTAAGGGAGGCCCCCCAGGCCCCCCACATATATGTTTCGACATCAAATTTTGAATCTAATTGGTGCCAAAAAAGCTTCTTGTCTAGTTCTCGTGCATCACGTCTCATGATCCAAATGTATCATCATGCCAATAGTCAGAGCCCTTATGTCCCCACCACTTTTCAACATGAAGTGACGCCCTTGAATGACCAGCTCCCCTCTAGTACTCCTATTTATTCTCTCCACCAATTAGTGAACACTTTTGAAAGGTATTGTATGGATGCTACATTGTGTTTAGGGGCCGATCCTAGAATCGCCATTGATTCAGTTCATTCCTATAGAAAACTCTGTGTTTAGAGATGACCCATTACATGATGTACCAATTCACATGACTGAAAGTTTATTTTACTAATACAAGTATGTATGAAAATAAATACTTGTATTAAATCAAAAAACAGGATGATTCTTGTAGAAGTCATTATGAAGCTGAAGAGGGTGGCTCTTGGGGTCAAAATGATTTCATCCTATCTTTTTTATATCGTGTAGTGAAGTGACCAAGCTACCTTCAAAAGAACACTTTGTGAACTTAAGTCTGTAACTTTTTGAAAAATAATTACATCCATAAGAAATAAAATGCAACTGACTGACCTAACCTACATACTCAGTTGTTTCTACTCTTTTTGAGTTACTATTAAACTGTTTAAGCATTAAACTCTTAATTGCTAACTGTGGCCACAGTGGCGGCTTTGCAGCACAAGTTGAAATATTTTTAGATTCTGTTCTTGTTTTTTTTAAATCACTCGGCAGTAATTTTCTTTGTAGAAACTCATTAGCTTAACTCCAGTCCCTGAAGTAATGCACTTGAATTCTTCTGTCCTTGTTATGAGAACCACCTGATGCACGGATAAGTCATTTTCATTAGCTACGTTACATTTACTCATTAGACACTTTTATCCAAAGCGACTTACATTTGAGGAACAACATACAAGCATCTATACATCAAGAGATCTACAAGTGACGACGCATTTTTGCTGTTCTTCCGCAGCTTTAAAGTGTCAAACCCTAATAACTTTTTTTCTAAATGCAGTTCATTTGTTCACAGTGTAGGAAGCAACCTTTTTGTTTTTCAACAAGATTGTGTCTACATGTCTCTTCACATGCGCATTATTGTTGGGCCTCATTGTTCGCTGCCTGTTTTGTGTTGTTTCTATGGTTCATGCTGTTCACTCACTAATTCATCCATGAACAATTCTTTTTGCATGTTTATAACCATCAGTGTCCATCTGGTTCATTTGACTGAACATTAGCAAGGTCGGATGAATCAATAATGGTCTACTCCTTGATCCTTAAAAAGCGAGATGTAGTGTTATTATGTTTGAGCCGTGGCATTAAATTACAGCAAAGGTTACCACTGTTATTGGATTGCTAGCTGCCTTCGCATCTCTTTCATCCACCAAAGTGGCTGGTGCATCTCAGTGGCCTACACTTTCACTGGATCCCTCGAGCGAATGGAAAAACTTAATCTTAATGTTTCTCCTCATCCACCGCAACTAGGCTGCTACCTAAACTGAACACGTGGACTGAAATTAGAAGAATTTAATATGCCTTATTTGTAGACGAAAGCAGAGCAGCAAAAACATGCATTATGGTATCTTGGCCCAGTATTTTGGGGCAGCTGGAAGCATGGTTCTATCAGATGTGAAGCGCTGGGAAACATTATCCTGGAAACAAAAAAATACTGGGCCAAAAAGCACACTGTCAGAGTAAATAAGCCCAGGCAGCAAACGGGGTGGGTGTGTGCGCAGAACCAGGAGGTCTGTCAGAACAAAGCTGTACATTGATTAAGAGCAAGACTTCAGAAGCTTTGACAGTAAACATTGTCCTTCAGTGTTTGCCTGCGACTGCTACCCCGTGGGGGTTGGGGTAGGGGGGTTGTTGAGGTTCCTCCAGGGTCCCGCAGGCACAGAAATGAAGCGCACCCTTGGCCAAGCACTGATTAGTATTTAACGATGGCTATCTCCCCGGGTTGATTTAGACGGCTGACCTAGTTCAGCCTGGATGGCCTGCAGAGACATTCGGTCCTCTGGCCTTAAAAAAAAAACAAAAAAAAGGCAACGTCTCTGTCGTCGCCCGACTCTCCTCGCAAACATCTCAATCCTCAGAGCACAAACACAGCAGCTGGAACACAAGGCTTCTGCAGATTGTTAGAGAGCGAGGTCAGCGCAGGAATACTATTTGCAGCTCCCTGTCCCTGGCAGCACTCTCTGTTTGTGCTGTTGACAAATGATAATGTACTTTCACCTTTGATTTTTCCACTGATATTGCTTTTGGTAATTTGGGACTGACATCAGCTGTACGTTCTGTGTATGCATTTATGGATTGAGTGCTTTTCCCTGTGCAGAACATTTAGTGATTAGACTGAAAGTATAAGAATAAGAACAAGTATAATAAATACAAGTGGAAAGGAAAAATTAGCAAGTAAATAAGAAGAAAATGACAAAATATACACTGAATTCTTCCTCCCAGTGTGTATTTTGTTTATTAAAACCACATGCATGTTCTAATTACTACTCACACAAGTCATGTGTATCACCACATTTAGATTAATCTGTACAGTAAACAGGATCATCAGTGTCTGAAGATGAGGACCTTTTTTATATAATTTATCTATTGCAACACAAATTTAAGAATTTGAATTTAAAGAGACAGTGACAGGAAAGCAGTTTGAATACATTTTGGAGATGCTAGGCTCCACCTTCTCTAAAATTAGCCATGAGTAGGGATGGTGATTGTTAATTTTTATTGATATTGATACCATTATTGAGACTGCGATCAGAGTCTTTATACCACTATCGATACTTTACTATTATTTGGTGACGGTTATTTGGTAAGACCAGACCCAGCGGGCATGAGGTAGGCCAGCGCGGTATGAGGAAAATATTCAGTGTGCGAGAACATAGTTACTGAGGTGACTTGTGATAAATTTTTTTTTTAAATTAATAATAGGATTAGACTTTAATATTTTAAATACAGCCGTTGTTTCTAGAGCAGCAATAAATGTTTACAACAAATAAACTGACATCACAATACTGAGTGAAAGAAAGAATAAAAACCTCAGTTTGTATCAGTCCTTCCTCCTCTTCCTCCTCTCTGCTGTTATTCACTGCCTGCAGGTAATGTTACCTGGTGGAAGGAGCAGGGGTTAGTTTGTCTCAGCCAGCAGCTGAGTTTACAGAGCCCGTTCTCATCCCACGGTGTCCAATACAGACGCTTTCAGAAAAAGTGACAAAGCGTTTATTTGTGGGAAATGCTCCCGGAAAGCGTCTGTACGAGCTAGCTACGTTCATGTTAAAGATGTTGACAGCCCCCCGAAACCCTTACCCTTACCATAACCATCAGAAATGTTAGTGACTAAACCTAAGTCACTGACTTTATGCATGTCGACAGGCAACCTGTAGGGTTAGCCTCCTTTGTGTTGCTGCGACGTAGCAAACAGTGGCGTTTCATACGGAGGCTGAAGGGTACCTTTAAATAAAATAATTACTCTTTGTCTGAAAGCGTCGGTAATGACACAGTGAGATAAGAACGCGTTGGTTTACAACAATGTGCCAAATTTTAAGACTACAGACCAGTCTGTTACAGACAGCTTTCTATTTAGTTTGTTTGTAACATTTGGCTAATTGCTAAGCTAACTTTAGCTGTGCTTGTATAAAACATACAGGATGACAGACTGTGGACAGAGCAGTTTAAATGAACCCTTTCTACATGTTTACCCTACACACAGGTGTATTGACATAGTAATGTATTTTTACTCGCGAAGGTTTTATTGCACGCACTCACAGTAACGAGTGCAGCTGTCGGCAACTTGAGTAGTTTGGAGCTAACTAAACTTCTGTGTAGGAGCCGACAGAGCAGCAGAGGCTGCGTCCTGATGGTTAACAGTCCCGTGGCCCGGTTAATATTGCGTTTCGGTGCCATCACTAAATAACATTAGTTTTCTTATCCATTACGTTTCAAGTTAAATCAGATTTGATGCTTGAGACATAACGTTACATTTTACGCTAGTCTCGATAGCAGTATCGATAAGCTCACACCTTATTAATTTTGGGTTTTGAGATATTTTGGAACCGGGTACATTTGGAACCGGGAATCGATCCCTAGCCATGAGGCAATAAGAGTATGTCCAGTATAATTCAACTTTTGTTAAAGAATCTTCTTGAGTGAAGTGTAATTTCCTTCTATTGCTTTCCAATAGCATTAACCTGTTCTTGGGCATTTACAACACGGGCTGTTTGCTCTCAAAGGCCCAAAAACATCTTTTCTTTTTTTTTTTGTCAGGACATGTCAGGATCAGGAAGTTCAAATATTGAGCTGCTACATCATTAACAATCACAGAGGCATGACATTTGGCAGAAAGCATCCTAAAACAAAGCTAAAGCTGAATAAATATGATACCATACCACTCTGAATGTCCCCAAAAAGGCAAAAAAAAAGGTAATGAATATTTAATGGTTTATAATGACTTTTCTCTTATAAACATTTCCATGTTCAAGAGCTTTGAGCCAGCTTTTCATTATGGAAATAAAGCTGCCTGCCTGCCAAAGAACCAGATATTTTTAACACATTAGTTCACCTTTTGTACTGATGATTCAACCAGGAGAACTTCATATCCATCCAATATTGCAATTGAGAAAATGAACCAGACTTTAACTTCTGGAATCAGGGCTGCCCAATATAATTAATCCTTTAGGAAAACAAGACAATGGACAAAAACCACTTTGATACAATGGGGATTTTTAGCCTTGACCTAACTGTTAATGCCAAACATCTTTTATATATGAGTCACAACATTTTCTTTTTAAAAACAAGTAAAACCATCTTTATTAAAGTTTATTTTATGGGTTTGCTTTCAGTTATCTGCCGTCTCATCTGTGCTGCTTCAAGGTATTTTGTTTTCTATGTCAAAACACAAGAGGGTTTAGTTAGAAGTTAGTGCTTTTGTTAGAACAAATCTTTCTGCACGATGTCTGTTTACACTTTACCATCAGACAGGATCCTGATCGTCCGTGCGACCGCAGCCCTTCGTGTTTGTCTCCATATGCTCCTCACGCTCTTCTTCATGCATGCATTTAATGTGAACGTGCATGAATGCCTCATAAGTTCTAATACAATTGCCTTTGTTAGTGTTGTTCTCCCACCGTGTTCTCAGCCCGTCCTGGACGCACGCCACACAGACGACTTCCTCCCCTGTGGGTTTCTGGATATTGTTACAGTCTGGGTGGAAACCAGGCGTTTGATTGGCTGTCTGAATCATATTCTGTGGGGCTGTTGGGTGAGTAATCATGTTTTGTAAATAAATCACTTACGATTTTGCTGCTGCCGTGTTACATATCAGACTGAGTACAAATTGATGGAGACTGAGGACCCCTCTTGATCTGTCTCCTTAAGTGGTTTATAACATCTAGAAATTTGGTGGGTTTGTAATGACATAAAGAATACAATTATGCACGTACACATGCACAGTTTAATGGCTTATTGTAGTATTTCTAGACCAAACTTGGCATCATTTATAGCAGTGGTCGGCAATAGGCGGCTCGGGGGCCAAAGCTGGCCCACCAGCAATAATATCTGGCCCATAACCAGATTACTTTGAAAGCGGCAAAAAAAAATAATTATAGCGGCTGATGCTGAAACAGATGAGTGATGACAGCAAAAGTTACTCACATAATCACTTCCTCAACTGATTGTGCCTACAAAATAAAAGCGCAAGGACATTTTTGCAGCAGTACTTTGTCGTGTTTAATTGAGAGCTTTTACTTTGAAAAGTTCTGAAGGAAATTCAGAAGACTCTCTGGCTTGGTTGACGTGAGATCTCGCATTTCCCTGAATGAGAACAGCATGAATTTCCTCTACCTGGAGATCCTGGGGACACGAAAATAAGCGTCCATAAGTTGATGTGGACCATTCGCCGGGATGTACACACTCCTGTACATGCTGTGAATATGTAATACAATCAATTTGTTGAAAAGGGTAGAAAACAATGCTAGTAGCAAGTGAGGGTTGAACACACAACCCTCCAAACAGGAGTCCTGTGCACTACCAACTGAGCTGATTGCACACACAGTAAATGATGGAATATAAATGTCATCGTCATTTGACGATGTTCTGGCCCGTCATCTGATAACTTGGGAAAAAAAAACTGGCCCATCACCAGACTTATACCGACCCCTGATCTGAAAAACTAAATACAATTAAAATAAAATACTACATTCTTCACCAGAATTACATACTGTACCTGTCAGCAGACCATAATATATAGAGAAACAGTTGAACCTGTGCTTATTCTGAGAGAGCGATCAGATCCACGCTTAGATCAAAGTTTTGGTTTAGCTCAACCTGTTTTAAACGGCAGGTAAGCCAGTCAGAGCAACAGCCCCCTTCAGCTGAACAGAATACATCGTGTACTTTAACTTGAGGTAAATTTTGACAGGATTTGAATACCTCTTCTTCCTCTGCTGGTTTTGTTGTCAGAGCATTTCAACCTGGACGACAGTTGTGTTTACTCACAGTTGTACAAAGTCTGCAGAACAGTGAATTCATGTTGGGCATCCTCTCATCATATTTACCCAGGCTGTGTTTGCTAACAGTGCTAAGCTAACCACACACGATAAGAAAACACACACACACACACCAATCCCACTGAGTCCATCAATCGGATCAGATGCCACAACAACAAAATGCACCGAGATGGAAACATGGAGAGTATTTTAAGGCAGCTTTCTGTCTTTGAGTTCTCTGATTCAGTCAGCAGACGACTGAAGCAGTGTTGCCACTTATTCTCAAACTCTAACAGTGCTATAGTACGCTTATTAATATTTTAAACAGTAGATTCTGTATTACATTAGGTTCAAAGATACGTACACAGACGTGGCGTTCAGTGGTTGGTCAGATTAAACTTTGATTAGTTATTTCTTGAGATGGAAAGTTGCTAAACCTCGATGTGATAATCAGACTGAGTTGAGACTTCTCTTCATTATTCATAGTAAGGTCTATTTAAGAGTTATTTCTCTAAGAGAACTTACAACAACCTGTAAAGTTGAACCCTTGTTCGTTGTGTCGCAGGAAGATGACATCCCCTTTCTTAATCCTGCCTATAAAGCTCTTGATTGGCTCGGTTGTTTTGTGTTGACACCACGATGGTGGAACGAGCCACCACATGATATCAGTGCAGGAGCGTCCCTCTAACTTCAAGAAGCTCCTGAAAACTCATCTCTTCTGAGAACACTTCTTCTAACCTATCAGGCATTTCCTGTGCTCTTCTGTCTGCTTACAATTCTCTTGTATTATTTGCACTATTCGTTAACTCTTACTTCTTTCCCCAAGCGTTTACCCCAGTGATGCCGTAAAAGCTCTTACTAGAATCTACTGTCACTTTTAGATCTACTACTTTATTGATGCTTGTATGTTTTGCCTCAAATGTAAGCTTAAACTATTACTACTACTTCTAAAATGTGATTTCCCGTTTAAGTGTTAACATTTTAAAACAATTATTTAAAAAGCTAACCTCCTTAAAAGGCAGATGATATGATAGCATAACAAATATTGTACAAAACAACCTTGATCTCGCAAATATCCTCCTGCCAAGTAGATTTTTCTACTTTTGTGGGTTTTCTTCGTCTTTTTTGTTTTCCTCTGCGTTTCCTGTAAAGCATCAACTTGTGGTGTGTAAAGTGCTGTATAAACTATGTTGAGTTATGATTAGCTGAATTAGAATAAAGGACATCAAAATGTTGGTGTAGTGTCGTTGGTTTTCACGCAGCGACAGCGAGGCACTGCTTCATAACCACAGAAGCAGGCATCAGATCTGGGTGATTAAAACATGTTGTATCTTGTGGCCATGGCATAGAAGAGCATTGGATGCATCAAAGAAAAAGTTATCAAACTTTTTATACTGACCTTCTCAAAATTATTTTAATTACTGTGTTTCGATTGTTTTGTTTTTTTTCACTGTGTAATTCTGTGACGGCATGAATTTTTACTTTCAAGATAAAAAAGCCATTATATGAAAACATTAAATTCAATGCCATGTGCTTCTGTGCTATACTGCATTATACCTGAACCCCCTGAGAGAAATAATGATTCTGCTACTGATTCAACTTTTTTTTAAGACCTCAGATTACGGTAGCGGAGCTGAGAGAAGCAGCATTTGTATCCTTCAGAAGATTCCCTCAGAAAGCTCGGAGTCAAGTATGTAATATTGGTAATGGTTTAATGGTTTCCAGCCATGATGTCTCCAGTAAATGGAGGCACATGGTGGAGGCTAGTTAGTATTATGATGTTGATCTAAGGTATACTCCCCTTTTTATTTAATCCTTTCAACCCTTGCCAATTGGAGGCATTTTTAACCTCCGCCCGGGCCTCATTGTAAGTAAGAATAAGAATCTGTTCTTAACTGACCCACACGGTAAAATACAAAACTATTAAAATGTTGGTCTGCTGCTGACTGACATGTATTGCCATTATTTTATTTTTTAACATTTTATAAAATATACATAGTGTCCTACTGCGGGTCTCCCTTGTTCTTACCACACACACACACACACACACACACACACACACACACACACACACACACACACACACACACACACACACACACACACACACACACACACACACACACACACACACACTCTCTGGGTAGCAGGTGGTGCAATGGGTGTGTGGTGTTGTTGGCTGGCCTCTACCTCCTACTTTGCCCAGGTTCATCACTACACCTCCACCCTCCTCCTGGAGTCACTCGGGGTCGGGCAGGTTTAATCACACCCAGCTGGGTTCACTGGCTGAAGCAGAGAACGTGTGTGTGAAGCTTTGCGTCGTCGTCCTCTGAATGTCAGGACAGTCTACGGTCTGCCAACACAACACAGCGACTCACACAGACTCGGGGCTCAAATCATCCAGCCCTCCTTGCATTTTCATCAGATTCCGATGTTCAGATGAAAAATATTAAGCTGTGGGACTTTTTACATGAACGTCTGTTACATTCAAACCGCTGCCAAACCAACGGGTTCTCACTCCGACTCGTCACACATGGACGCATGGTCAAGACCCATCGTTGTCATAGTTCAACAAAGTTGGGGAAGCCCTGTAGCGTCAGTTTTTAGCAGAAAACACTCAGTAAGGAGGTGTATCGAGGGCCAGAACCCGGACTTTGAACCAGGAGAGCTGTGTTCATGTCCCGTGTGAAACAAAGCATCAACATTAAATATTTTTATTGAAGTTAGGCAAATTACATAAATTGCGTTAAGTTATGCAAGTAATGCAAGTTAACTTACGTGTTAACTGAAGTACGTAGTTATTTTAACCCAAACCATGATCTTTTTCTAACCTTAACCAAGTAGTTTTTGTGCCAAAACCTAACCAAATCAGGTTAAACCTATTAATGCGAAGAGTATATTGAAAGTTTAGAGGTCATTCAACTCAGATAATAGATAGATGATAATGACTGTGTAATAACTAGCTATAGAACAGCTGCAGGAAAAACTGTTTTAGTTTAGAATGAATGACTGTCTTGATGCTAAGGAGCACGTTGTTTCAGCAGTCTTGGCTGATCAGCATTGGCTGCAGGTCAAAACGAGCCTTTGTGTGAAGCAGTGTAACGTAAATGATGCAAGTTGTTTTGTTATTTCCCTGGTTTGGACTTCGATGTACGGATAAAATGTCAAACTTACTTACTTGTCAGGATGACGTGTGCTGACATGTATGGATTTGTTGGGATAATTGGGACACTGTCTTCTTTCCCAGTGGTGATGCGCTTCAACTCTCCAGGTATTTTTATCTGCTATACCTTGAAGGACTCCTGACTTCATACACTTACAAATATGTCTATAAACTCAGACTGAGCAGTCTGTAGAGAGAACAGAGGTTACAAATGGTGTACGCAGGTGAATGGGATGAGGCTGTCAACTTGAGTTAGTCTGGTAATGAATTGCGGTCATACCTCGTTATTGCCTGCACATTCCTAACAGTGAAGAGCCAGAAGCAAACAAATCGCACAATATTCCCATGCCACTTATTGCTTGTCACTATGGGCGTGTCAATGTTTGTCTGTTAGTGATTAGCATGCTTGTTAGCAAACATTGTGTAAATACAAAACCTACTTAGGCAGCTCTTCATTTTTGTTTGCATCTGTAATTTTGGAAGCAAGCTTTGTCCCCTTTCTGGCGTATCGCTGCCATATCACATGCCATGCTCCTGTGGTTTTTAGGATTGTTTTACTGACCCACAGAAAATGAATAAGGGTGAACTGTGCTTCCTCTTGAACCGCATTTAGATGGTCTTAACCCTAAGAGAGCTCCTGTGTCAGCTCTGAAGGATCAGCACCATGGATACTGCTTATCAAGATAAAATAAATGACCTGACTTGTAATGATATGAATGTTAAAATTAAAAATATTGCTGGATGCAGTGTGTGTGTGTGTGTGTGTGTGTGTGTGTGTGTGTGTGTGTGTGTTTTGTAGCAGTGAGGGGTTGTTATATAACCCCTCACTGCCAATCATTGCATCACGCAGCGCAGCGATCAAGTCAATACCTCCCTGCAATTATTCAACCCACCTCCGTCTCAGCAGGTCGCAGTGAGAGCACGTCATCTCGCTCTCTCTCCACTCTGCCATACGGTCATTAACAGAGTCGCCGAACCGGAAAAAGGTGGCAAGGGACAGACGAGAAGAAGGAATCCGCCACAGGGAAGCAGAGAGGGAAGACCTTCAGCACCTCGGGGATCCTGTTTCCGGTCTCTTTCCCTTGAACGCCCCCCTGGTCGCATCCCCAGGACCAATCACAGCCTCTTGAATAATTCAGCGTGTTCATCAGCTGTAATCTGATTATTCACCAGCTAGTGAAATATGAATAATGAAGGAGCGGAGCGGTGGCCATTTCCATATTCTACCCCTGTCTCTGTCTGAGTTTGCCAACAGATGAGGACAGATGGACAAACAGATACGTAGACTGATGAGGAAGTGACAGGTGTTGGGAAAGTGTTCGCTTTGTCCTCCAAAAGTATGTGGACACCACCGTCATTAGATGATAGTGTTCTAACAACTTTCCCCCCCAATGTTTGACCAGTTTGGTGTGGAAGAAGTTGAGCCTTAACCTTTACCCCATCCAAAACCTTTCGGATGAACTGGAACAAGGACTGTGAGCCAGACCTGATCACCCAACATCAATGTTGGAGTTCACTTTTGTCTGAACGGGAGTAAATCCCTGCAGGTTCCAACAACTGGTGCAGAGACTGAACCCAGAACAGTGGAGATTTCTAAAGGAGCACATTAATGCCCATGAATCTGGACTCACCTGTTCGACCATCACATGGCCTATGGGGGGGAATATTCATGCCTGTAACTTTTGGCCAAAGCTAGTTTATCTGGCCATCTGGAAGCAGTCAGACATTTGTTTGTAATATTGAGTTGAAGATGCTGTTGCTGATAAGAGATTGATAATATTGTTGTCCTTTTTCCTTTCTTTGTTGTTGTGCAAAACAGTTACACATAAATTATCAAGTGGTCTGCAGGCAAACATTACTAAATAATTTAAAATATATATATATATATATATATATATATATATATATATATATGCTCGCACAAAAGCTTATACAATATTAGCATGAAAAAATTATTCAGAAAATAATAAAACTACAGGCTCATAATGACAATGCTACCATGTTCAGGGCCTTACCAGATTTTATCAACTGATAGTGGTGGACCAAAATGGTGGAGAAAACGGTCCCTAGAGCCATGCTGGTGGCTAAAAATTCATTTTAAACTCTACTAAATGTATAAGTGTGTATACCCTATATATACAAAAACTACTTATATTAGCTACTTAACAATAATCATACAAAACTAGAATCATTGCTAACCTCACCACATTGACTGACATTCATACATTCCCACGTTTTTGAGAAACTCACTTTCACGCCGTTCCTGATGTGTGAAAATACGAGAGCTTTTTCTTTTAATGAAGTTAAGCTAGCAGGTTTCTGTAGTAAGCTGTTGTAGACATGTTTCTCTTCCTCCCTTCCATTGTTTTGTTGGAGCTCTTTCTGCACACATACCTTTTGTGATGCCCTGTGGGGTAGTGAGTGGGTGTGGCCTATCTCTCTCTCTCCCTTGTCGATCAAGAGCTGATCATGATAACTGAAAGCACCTGGGCCCAGTGTCTTTGAGTGTAGCCTATTTGTAACCTTGTTTTCTCATTCTGCAGAAGGCTGCTGTCAAGACCAGGTCAGACCTCCCTGCGGCCGGCTCCCCGGTTTCTCCTTGTGATGCCATGATTGTGACTGTAAACCCGGGTTGTTAAAATGTTAATCCCACATTTGCCAAGAATCAAAAGTATTTTGATTTATATAGGTGACTGTCCTCTGCTGCTTACATGATGCAAGTCATGTGGCTTAAAGAGGTCCTAGAATGCTTTTTCCCTTTATTTTGTTATTGTGCATGTAATAGGTTTGCAAAATGAAAAAGCCCAAAGTCCACCCCAAAGGGGAAAACACTGCTCCTGAACTGCCTGAAAACAGGTCGATTGTAGTCCAGCCTTTACTTCTGTAACCTATCTTCATCACTATGGGGCAGTGATGGCGCAGTGGATAAGACACATGTCTTTGGTGTGAGAGACCCGGTTTCAATTCCCCACTGTGACCCAGCCACCATTGTGTCCCTGAGCAAGACACTTAGTTGCTCCAGAGGTGTGCATATATATAGAAATTGTTAGTCGCTTTTGGATAAAAGCTAAATGAATAAATTAACGGAACATAATGCTCGCCTATAGCGGCTAGTGTGGCAAACCTCAAAACCACTGAGCCGCATCACACACGTTGACAGGACGTCTTTTGCTTGATAGTGTGGTCACGAGTCCACAAGGATCTTCAAGGGTCTGTGTGACTTTAACTATGACAGCCACAATATCTCCTATAGTCTTACTAAACTTTGACTTCCCTTTTATCCCCCAATCACTGTATGCTGCTGCTGCTGCTGTAATCCTGCTTCTCGCGCTAGTTTACAATTTATTTTTGTGGAGGTGTATTTCCTTTTTTCTTTTCTCAAACCCTTTTGAGCAACTTTTGAAAAGCTAATCCACTCCCTCAGTACGACCTGCGCCCATCACGCCACTAAAACACGTCTGGATATAGCTGAAAGACTTGACTGAATAGATGCTGCTTTGCTTTAAAGAGCTGTAACACATTTAATGGGACTCATTCTCAACCTCATTCAGGTTACATAATAAACATTTTCTCTCCTGTGCTGGAAGTCTATTAAATGCCAGTGGAAGAGCGCAACACGAAATGACCTCCGACCCTCACTTAGATAAAGGGTAACATAAGGTTTGTGGAGGTGCTCTTTAATGATACTAAATGTGCTTCTATTTACAAAAAGACGTTCTCTGAGGATATTAAAGTAAATACATATTTTCTAACAGGGCGCCACAGATCACCAGCAGAGTGAGTTTGGATATTTTTCCCATTAAAACATGCTTTTCTGTCATCAGGCCTGTGGAGGAAGTCATTAGAAAATCGGAAGGTGTCACAGTTAATCCATGATCCCTTATTTATTTGAGTGTTTTTCCTGTCTCTGGTCTTATACTTCTATACCCCAGTCAGTCATTGCCAGATTGTCTCTGTCCTGCATGTGGTAATGTAGTCTTTCTGGTCTTTCACCTTTTTGGATTTTTGGAGCCAGTGTCTTCCACGCTATCTACCGCACCACGCGGCCAGAACTCAACCACATTTACAAGTCTGCCTGCCGACCAACTGCCATCACCAGCCACACTTCCCCAACTCATCAATTTTTGTCATTAAAAATGTTACAACGTTGTCCTGTGTCCGCTCTTTTTTAGTATGCCTTTTATTTTACCAGGAAAGTTAATTAACAGATTCTTTACAATAATGGCCTCCAGTAGGAAATGGATTTTAGGTTTAAATATAATAACATAAACAACAGACCGAAGACGCAGGACAACAACACAGTCCCAATAACAAACCACACAAAGACACCGAGTGAAAGAATAATAAAACACGGATAACAAGAAACCTGCGATGGACTGGCGTCCTGTCCAGGGTGTACCCCGCCTTTCGCCCGATGTCAGCTGGGATTGGCTCCAGCCCCCCCACGACCCTGTACGCAGGATAAGCGGTTGACGATGGATGGAGATAACAAGAAACGATAACTGGCTAAGACATACAATAATCTACAGCGAGTAGACAATACAAAAATGGCTTAAATGAAATGCTCAAGACAGCAGCAGGGCAACAGGGGTCAAAACCCCCCACATAGCATCACATGAAGCAGTTACAGGTGTCTGTAAATGAGTTGGTGATTGTGCCTTTAAAAATGGCCGTGGTAGAGAGAGAGAGATTTTTTTTTGTAGTTTATTCCAATCTTTGGGCGCGGTGAACTGAACGACAGTGCAAGCTAGCGATGTGTTCACTGTTGGGATTTGTAACCAGATGTGACAGAAGTGAGGGTGCTGTAGGTGGAGGGGGAGGGATGAAGTAGACATCCAAATAGGGCGGAGTTAGGACTAGTTTTGTTTACGGTGTTATCTCTTTATTGTATTTTCATTTTTAATATTATTACACACACACACACACACACACACACACACACACACACACACACACACACACACACACACACACACACACACACACACACACACACACACTTTATGCTTCAGTTACTTCTTTAATGAAATGTATGGGGTTGATTGTTCTTATGTAGTTTGTATGATGCTTTGGCAATATTGTTGTTATACATAATAAAGCTAATTTGATTTGAATTGAGTAGGAGTGGGTCCTCCCGTGACCACACTATCAAGTCTCTCTTCACATTTCAGCACAGACAGGTTATATAAAATTTGAATGATCTGAATTCAGTAGCACCAGCAGCAGGTTGAAAGTTTGTTCTGGTTATGATGGCTCTTGTGTCTTTTATAAAAGAAGAGATGAGTACATCCTCCACAATGTCAGACTAAAGGAGCAGCAGTCTGGACCACAAAGTACCAGTGTGTCAGGTCTGACTGCTGGCAGGTCAGAGGTCAGCACTATGAAGGAAATCTCAGCATGTGTGCCCTTGTGGTCAGAGACAGACAGTGGGACTAAATGTTTCTACACTAACATGTTTTCTACTGACCTGAGAAAAGCTTGAAACGCAAAAATGAAAAAGCTCCACATGTTGTTTTCACCTCTGTTATTATCTGTCTGAACCGGCAGTGGGAGAACATTTGGGCTTTTATCAGAAGTGCATGAGCGTGTTCAGCGTGTAAAGTGGGCCAATCTTACTGCGTGTCCTGACCTGTTCGCACAAGTAAACACTCAACTCCACTTCCTGAAATGATTCACAGGCTCCGTGTAGTAATAATCACTACAACTAACTTTATTTTATAATTAATGCATTGACCTGCTGCTTCTTCAACTGTGGACAAATCATGCATGCGCTGCTACTACATCCCATTAAAAGGTACATCAGAAAGGCCAAAAAAGTGAAGAAGTAAAAGTCTAGATTGGGGGCCCTTGTTCCATGACACCACGCCTCTCTGTCACTATAATGATCACACCACATGGATCAAGAGAGACAAATTCATTCGTTAAAGAAGAGATGCAAAACACTGTCATCTTACTGTAGGTGGGAAGCCGTAATGAAATGTCATTATGCATCAGTTACTAGAGCTCAGTAAATTCATCATGTCTCGTTTTCTTGAATATTTTTCCATAAAGAATGACGGAAACGAGCGCTGCTTTACATTTTGTTTTTCAGAAACCACAGATATTTTCTTAAAACTTATGCAGTGGGAGGTAAATATAGAGCGCTTGGTAGCAAATGGAGTGATATCGGGGGGGGGGGAAACTACATCTGAAAGCAACAAATAACAGCATGGATTTTATACTGCTGATTATTAACAGCAACAACAACATATTCACCTCGCACAACTTTAAGCCTAGTTCACACTACTCTATTTTAAACCCGATTTAATGGTCGGCGAGCTTGATGACTGTCAAGTCGTGATCAGGGGTAAATCAGCGGTCGCCAGTCATTGTGTGAACTACTCTACGACGCATCAAAACGGCTCCCTGACACTAGACGGAAATCTAGCCTCCAAATCAAATAGCTGGAGGAGTCGGCCAACACCAATGAGAGCAGGCAGTTACTTTTTCTCTGCAAAACACTTTTTACTCCCCTCCAGCTCTCTGTAGCTCGGACAATCCCTGCTACCTGCGTGTGCTAATCCATCCTTTCACCCAGATTCTTTGTCTTTATAGTTGCTATCTTCATAATAACAAACAACAGCTGTTTCGTGTTTGCGTCATTTTCCGTTTTTTCTGGACAAAACGTGGTTTGGAGACCAGCGTCGGGTGACAGAGCCGCTGTCAGCTCCTGTAGTCTGTGACCCCCTGTCACCGATCAGTCACGTAGTGTGAACGTCACAGTAACTTCAAGACTCCCGTCACAAGGCGGCAAGTTGTGTAGTGTGAACGGCACGGCGATGGGACGACGCTGAAAGTCGTGTGGTCTGCACGAGCCTTTAGCCAGAGCAGAGCACACAGATGTGACACTACTGAAATCTTTAAACGTGTGTAGTTTCTGTAATGAAGATGCACCTACAGATACAGTCTGCCATCAGTTTGTCTTCCAGTCACAATCTGACTCTGTCAGAATGGATTCGGACTTAAAGTCACACATTCTAGATCAGGTGTTGATTTAATATTTCATCGTCCCTCAAACGCTTCACTTTATACTTCACCTCTGGGTACTTCTTTACTTCAGTAGCTCATAATGTCTGGTAGCTGTGGCGTGCTGTGTCAGCAGTAACCAGCAAACAAGCACAAAAACTCTGGGATTTCATCCAGTCAAGTTTTCTGTGGCCACATAAAGTCACGTTTTCACATCCTGTTAGAGATTTAGGCCGTGTTCCAGGTTTGACTTCGATGGGTGCTTCTTTCTCCTCTCCTGGTCTCCTCACCTTGTCTCCTCTTCTCTCCTTGTGTTCTCTCCTTGTTTCCTCTCCTTGTCTCCTCTCCTCTCATTATTTTAGATTAGGAATCATAGCAGAAAGTGCTCCTCTGCACCCGGGTGTTATAGTGGTCTAAGATGCATACCATACTTGTGCCCAGTTTGAGGATTTACACTTAAGTCAAAATATCAAAGACGGTTACAATGCAAAGAAGAACAGGGAGTAGCAGCCTTCTTAATTTAAACAGTAATAGGTCTTTGATGAATAGTGATGTGCTGCAGGAGTTCTACATAGATGCAAATCAGCTCAACACTGACCCAAACATTTCAAATCCTAAACTGAGGGACTGATGATTATTGATGTAAAATAAACATTTACACAATGCTGTATTTTGGATGCTGTACTGATTCTGTATGTGTGTGCGTGAGTGTATGTTTAACTTGCTCACGCGTGTCAAAGCTGAAACTTAGCGGATCTCTATAAACATAACAACACACACACACAACAAACATGAAACATCTACATGCAACAATTACCTTATCAGCTTTCTGAATAACATATACACACATGCACGCACACACAGGAAGTGTTGTGGAGTGTCTTTGATGTGTCGGAGTGCGAGTACTTCACTGCCCGCCTGGAAAAACGGAACGAATCATAGGATTACGGAGTCCTGGGAGACACTGCAGGGTGTGTGTGTTTGTTTTGTGTGTATAGTGTGTGTGTGTGTGTGTGTGTGTGTGTGTGTGTGTTTGTTGTGTGCAAGCATGTGAAGTCTGTGGGGGGGGGGGGGCACACTATGTTTGTTGCCCTGATAGCTGATCCACTCCTCTTCATCAAAGAGACGAGGAGGAGGAGTGACGCCTCTGGAGCCTGAAGCCAGGCAGGATTTTCAGGGGGGAGTTCGAGATGTGACAGCGTGATGGGGGGTCACGGTCACATTTTGGTGATTAGACAGGAGGGAGGGTCACTTCCTGTTAGCACTGAGGAAAAAAAACATTTTTCACATGAATCTTCAGGATTTTGTTTCCTCCTGGACTGCTGACTTCTTCCAGCCCTGTTTGGGGCAGCGTTCACCAGCCTCAAGGTGCGTCACCAGCCTGACGACGTGATGTGGGATCCTTCAGTGATGTGCAGGAGGGTTTCACACGAGAGCAGCCGAGCTCTTCAAAGCGAGTCCATATACACAGAAAAGCGGCTTCAACAGGCAGATGGCTCTGATTGGAAATCTAGTTTCAAATGAAAATACATCTTACTGTGCAGTGATGCAGACAGTCTCTGTCTCTGTCTGTCTTTTTATAATTCCTGTGTGCAGAGTGTGCTGCTTACAACCTGCTGTCAATTTATTAGTGAAGTGTGAGTTTCAAGTTTTCTCGTCGCATGTAAGAAGCAACGAGTTCCAGTGCAAAGAAAAAAAAGTCTGAGCTCTGGCTACCTCCCATGCAAGACACAAAATAAATGGACCGAAGATTCAACATACAAAAACTGTAAAATTAGACACAACAGTTAAAAAAATTTTAAAGTTAAATGTAGAGTTAAATAAATATACAATGGCAACAGGTGTCAGAATAACCTAAATACATTTTGAATAGTTTCTCTTAATAATAATAATAATAATAATAATAATAATAATAAAAAATTTGATTTCACCCATTAATATTACAATTTATAATATTTCATAACTAGGGCTGTCAAACAATTATTTTTTTCTAAATTGCGTTTAATCACTGAATTTCAATAGTTAAAATAATAATTAAAATTTTATTATTTTGCATTTCTTAACTGTTTTAAGTCTGTATTAACAATGATAACAATTTTTACCAGTGCATCTTGATTAGAAATCAAATTAATGCAAAGAAAGTTAGTTATGAACTTGACACTTGATTATTTCAAATCAAAAGATGTGCAGCGAGACTGAGGTAAAACAATCAATGTCTTAGAAATATAGTCTTCCCTAAGCTTGTTGTCAAAAAGTCTACAGCAAAAGTGCATAACAAACAAAATACTAATTCAGTTGAAACCAATGAGACAGGATTTGCTTTAAGTAGGAGTTTCAGTTTGGCTGCTTTCTTTGTTTCATACTGGCAATGTATGCGTGCAACTATTGTCCCCGGCGACGGCAATGTATATGACTGGACAGAACACGCCGACCGTAGTGAGTCTCGAAGACCCGAGTCTTGTACATTGTTGACTGGTCTGCAGGTAGTTGCCACCCATTTCGCAAGCACTTCGATTTGGTTTCATCCACAGGTCTGTGGCGACTTGCACTCTCATAAAAAGGGGTTTGCCTCAGTCCGCTGGCATCAACCTGATTAGCTGTACTAGCTGCATGCTTAGCTCGTTGAAGGTAATGTTAGCTTAAGATCAAAATGCTTCGGTGATAATTTAATTCCATTTCACACAAGGAGCTTACTGCTTTGGACTTGTCAACGGAGCCGTCTGGGAGTTTCTTAAAGTAAAACGCGCCATTCGGGACTGTGTTGTTGTTCATCTCCGTGGCTGCAGCAGGAGGTAGGAAGTGTCTGTGGCAGCATGACAACAAGTAAGGGTGCGTCGAAGGGTCAAAATAGTAACAGCCAATGATCTTTTTAGCAAAGATTCTTTGGAAACAGCACCATGACGGTGTAAAATAAGAATATTTGACACTCGCGTTAATGCTGACAGCCTTATTCATAACGTTATGTAGGAATATGTATTGAAAAAACAAGCTCCACAGTGCTACTAGGGCTCCAAAACTCCACAGGGAAGATTTAACTTGATTTTATTGGGAACCTCAGCAAATTTAAAATGTATGTATTAGTTCTGGAAACACACAACAAGGCCAAAAGTATGTGGACACCTATCCAGGACTACATCCAGCACCTGAATCCGATTGGCAACTGTGAGCCAGACCTGATCTGACCACATGTGGTGTGATGTTTGGGTGTCCAAATACTTTTGGACATGTGGTGTTCTTCGATGGAACCAAATATAAAATCAGTGTGAAATTCCTGGCCTGATGCTGGTCCTGGAGGAGAGGTCAGGGGGGTCACCAAAATTATTTAAATACACCCTCTAGGGAACATGAATATTCACTCTAACTTTCATGGCCGATAGTTATATTCAGCTGGACTAAAATGTTGGAGCAACTTAACTCGGAACAAAGCGGCTGCGAGTCCACGTGTGCAGCAGGAATACAGAGCAGAGCGTTCATTAGTCTGAAGCTAGCTCTGTCAGTTGGCTACAGGGCATGTTTAGCCTCACCAAACTGATCTGATTCACTTGTCGCTGATGTTAAGCTTCTGTTATTGCAGCCAGTGGGATTTTAATTAAATCAAGGGCTCTTCACACTATTGTTATGCATAAACAAACTGTTTGAATTAAATAAGATAAACCATTTTCCATTCGCTGTCCATCTCATCCCCACTCTAGATTACAGGACTGCAGGTGAAGCTGCAGAAACTGACACACTGCCAACGGCATACAGATCAGCGTGTGTGTTTGTGTGTTGATTGTTGTCTCCAAGCGACTCTGGAGACAATTAAAGCCCCAGAGTAGAGTTTTGTACGCTGTGCATGTGTATCTTTTCATTTCTGTCATGTGCTGCTTCTCAGACTATTAATGAGTTCTGGTTGGAAGGTTTTGGTCAAAGGCACTGTGGCTGGATTATGGAGAGTAAAATCAGTAAACTATTATGTTGCTGACAAGCACAATGTTAAAAGCTATATTCACAATGCTGTGCATGTGTACATACCAGTGCTGGTATAATACAGATACCGAAACGCTTTTTTTCATATTACAGAAGGAGACAAAGTTCATAAAATATAAAATGTATGCGAACTACTGTACAATCAGCAGAACAACAGCTTTGCTTAAATAAAATAAGCAAACATTGGCAACATTTTGATCAAGTCAGAGTTAACAACATTACGACTTCCACCAGACGCCTACTTCACAGCTGTACGTACTCTGAGGACACATTACATATTATTTAAAGGGGATGTCCAGCAATTATATTTTGTATTTATTTATTTATTTATTTTTTGAAGGAGCAGATGCTGAGATTGAGCTACACTTGCAGCGCGATAATCTACTCCCCCATCTTTCAAACTACAAACCCAATGTTTGTAGCCTTTCTGTTTATATATTTGTAGTCTTCAAGCTGACCCTGATGACATCACAGTGACATCATTAGGGTTATTTTTTTGTCCGACTAGACAAAGCTCCTCCAGAGCCACATGAGACATTAAACGCTGTTCCTACAGCCAGAAAAGTACTACGCCTAAACTGATTTATGCCTTAATTTGGTGGAGTGGCCCTTTTTAAAGAAGTTTTGAAGTAATGAAAAAAGTAATTGTCCTGAAGAACCAACGAGTTGTCAGACAAATGTTTTTGCTCACTAACAATTTTGCAGCCAGATGTCGGAAGACCTTAACAAAGAGTAAGCACGGGTAAACTGCTAGCCTAGCTCTATGAAAAGACACACATACCTTCCAAATTCCAGTCACCGTTCCTCCAAGACTACATCGGCAAGACTACACCACTCTTTTAATCCACGTTTCAAACCCCTTCTACAGGTGAAAAAAGTGGAACATGTAGCCGCTAAAGAGCTGGATTGAGTTGCTCCACCAACTCCCCAAACCGGAGCTAAAAGTAGAGCGAATGGCTTCTTCACAAACACAACTCGATTGGGACGATCATGTTTCTGTGTGGCTGCTGGACGTGGAAGTGGCTGTTTGTTAACATGATAACAACTTCAAAATATATGAGGGCTGTGTGTCAAAAAGAAAAAAATACTATAGCTTTAAATTAACTACCTGCAGGCGATAATATCGGAGAATCAAACCTCACAGAGCTCATTTCTCTTTTCCTTGATGGAATAAAAAAGGGTTATACAGCGAGCGGTAACTGACACTTGGCTTGATCATGATTAACATGTGTTTCATATTTCACACAGCTTCTGGTGGAAAGAACGGGGGTGCTGGAGTGTGTGTGTGTGTGTGTGTGTTATGAAGCCCAGAGATCAATGCAGCGTTTGATCTGCATGTATCTGAGTGAAGTGAGCTTCCAGAGGGCTTCCAGAGCTACCAGCCCAGGGGGAGGCTCGGTGTAACGGGCAACATCTCGCTCCGCTACACCACCAACCCGCCCCCCCCCCCCATCACACACGCACACACACACACGCAGCGTTTCATCTGCTCTACTGTTTCATCTCTCTCCCACACA